>NC_142037.1:74668500-74819200 GCF_982192425.1 Myodes glareolus | reverse complement strand
CCAACTGAAGTATATGTAATTCCTAAGTACACTACTTTTAAAGCCTCATAATATATTATATACTTATATTCAAACGAATGAATTAAGCTTATCTTAAATTTTAAAGTAGCTTGAAAACTACTTTAAGTACTCTCTCTCCTAATTTGCACATGAAAAAGTACATTCAGCAACAATTGAGAATTTATTAAAATGATGCACTAAATACCTTTCACTAAGTTGGGAAAAGGTGAATGATGATATTTTGAGTACCCTTTTCGTATCAAACAGGTAATATTAATTCTGTTACTTAAGATAATACAATTTCACATACATTATACATAGGAGATTAATATTTAATAATACTAATAAATATTTTGATTAAGTATGTTTGATAGCACATGAAAGAATGCAGGATCCAGCTAGCAACTTAACAAATAGCTCCTGTTAGTATCTCTTATTTGTTTCTTTTTAATTTTCAGTTCACGATGGCTTGAATCTTTATAGCACCTAGGGATTCCACTTCAGAAATGGTCTAATTTCTAATTACCTAAGCTAATTTCATGGCCATGAGAGCAGGTGAGGGGTAGTATTTATTTCCTGTCTGGGACCAGGGTGATGCAGATATAAGCAATGCCTGTATGGCTGTGGGATTGAAAGTTCCCTGCCAGGTTCACTTTTGATCTTTTGGCCTGCACGACTTCTGAACAAAAGAAGCAAAAGTCTATCCACAGGAGTTGTCAATGGGAAGCATTTAGGTGATGCTGAGCCAAATGCAGGGATGACAGCCCTTCAATGTTTCCTTTTGCAAGTACAAGCACTTTGGTTAATTATTTCCTTAGTATGACTTTGCATTTCACGGTGCAGTAAGTCCTTCTTCTTCCATGTTAGAGGTCATTATTACACCTGCTCTTCTGCAGGTTTTACTTATGCAGAAATGTATGCTGTTTCGAGTTTGTGTTGTTCACATGTGAGAAAGGGAAAGCTCCAAGTGTCATTGTTATGCTCCTGCTGACAGCTAAGGAGTTCCTTCACTGTAGCCCAGCAGGGATGGACAGTTCTGACAGCATAGATTAAAGAATACAGAGTGGGTGAATGAGCTGTGGAGTTTCCTTTGCTGGCCACATACACTCACAGGTAAGTTAACTTAAAGGTTTGTAAAGTAAATTTAATTAGGGCCAAAATTTAAAATAGGTACAATCATTAAGGCACACATAGATTTTTTTAAATAAAAGGGCAAAGATATTAGATTTTACACTGTAGCAATATCTACTCATATTTTAGTAAATAATATTTTTCCATTTACTCAATTAATTGCTGTCTTGATATTTGATGTTGTCATGCAGAAATGCATGGGTATTCATGTAATTCGGGAAGATAATTTCAAATTAAATACTCAACTCTTGGAAAATATCATTTCTTTCTTAGCATTAATTGTTCCAAATTCTCTCTCTCTCTCTCTCTCTCTCTCTCTCTTGATGGAGGAGGGTTATCTGTCTATTGTGTTATTTTTATTGGTCAATAAAGAGACTGCCTTGGGCCCTTGATAGGACAGAAAATTAGGTAGGCGGAGTAAACAGAACAAAATGCTGGGAAGAGGGCTATGAGCCAGACGCCATGGAGCCAGCCACCAGGTCAGACATGCTAAATCTTTTCCGGTAAGCCACCACCTCGTGGTGCTACAGATTATTAGAAATGGGTTAATATCAAGATATGAGAGTTAGTCAGTAACTAACTCTCTAAGAGATAATGGGCCAGGCAGTGCTTAAATGAATACAATTTGTGTGTTGTTATTTCTGGGACTAAGCTAGCCGTGCGGGAGCTGGGCAGGATGAAAAGCAGGCCTGCCCTCATTTTAAAAATGTAATATATAATTAAAAAATATAGGTTGTTAATGGATAATCATCGATAATAGTCAAGCTTGTAGTAATGTTAGTCTGATTTTCTAGAAGTGCACAGATATATTTCAGATAGACATTCATATCTTTCAAAGACTACAGAGCATGGCATTTAGTGTTTTAATTACTTAGGACTTTTCATGACAATGAGACACATCTGCTCCTGGCAGCACCAATCTACTTCAAGAGGAAGATGGGCATCGAAGAGGCTCCTTATGGAGTTGGTTAGCCATTTGGGCAAGAAACTGCTCTTGCCTGGACTGTTGTATAAACTAGACACAAAGAACCCACAGAGAGAGGACTGCTGAACTTGCCTAAAGGTGAGATGATCTTTCGGGGTTCCTGATTCATGAAAGAGTCTGCGAGACATTCTGCAGGACACAGCAGATAGTGACTGAATTGCCTTTGAAATTTCCTGCTTCATGGAAATGTCTCTGGATATTATGGGCCTGAAGGCTGAAGATGGATGCCCCAACGATACAGAGGAACTTTGGGTGACTGTCCAGGCAGCGAGATGTCTCTGTCATTTCTAGAGTTTTGGAAGTTGCTTACTTCTTGTTTACTTAGGTAATATATCCTTCTGGAGTCTTTGATGGAGTTAAAGAATGGATAGTCGTAGTTATAGTTTTCCATTATTATGATATAGTTATAAATATTGTGACTGTAATTCTTGCTTGATAATTGTTTTGTTATGTGTAATTTTACTATGTTAAAATGAAAGCCTTTCTTTTTGGTTTAAACAGAAAAAGGGGAAATGATGGAGGAGGGTTATCTGTCTATTGTGTTATTTTCATTGGTCAATAAAGAGACTGCCTTGGGCCCTTGATAGGACAGAAAATTAGGTAGGCGGAGTAAACAGAACAAAATGCTGGGAAGAGGGCTATGAGCCAGACGCCATGGAGCCAGCCACCAGGTCAGACATGCTAAATCTTTTCCGGTAAGCCACCACCTCGTGGTGCTACAGATTATTAGAAATGGGTTAATATCAAGATATGAGAGTTAGTCAGTAACTAACTCTCTAAGAGATAATGGGCCAGGCAGTGCTTAAATGAATATAACTTGTGTGTTATTATTTCTGGGACTAAGCTAGCCGTGCGGGAGCCGGGTGAGGAGAAAAGCAGGCCTGCCCCGCAACCCATTACTACACTCTCTCTCTCTCTCTCTCTCTCTCTCTCTCTCTGTGTGTGTGTGTGTGTGTGTGTGTGTGTGTGTGTGTGTGTGTGTTCTTGGTGATTTTGGAATGGTCCCTTACTTTCAGTCTTTGGTATGTGTTTCTGATTCATTCTTCCTTAAAATACAGGGGAATCAAGAACATGATGGGGTACCCACTGAAACAACTTTCCTGAAACAGCTGGGAGTTCACTGAATCCAGACTGATAGTGGAAGAACCACCATATGACCAAACTAGGCCCTCCCAATAATGGTGACAGTTGGATGGCTGGAAAAGTCTGTGTGGTCACTGGCAGTAGCAGCAGGATTTATCCCTACAGTTTCAACTGGCTTTTAGAGCCCATTCTCTTTGGAAGGATACCTTGTTCAGCCTAGATGTAGTGAGGAAAGCCCTGGTCCTATTTCAAAGCAATGTGTTAGACTTTGCTGACTCCCCATGGGAAGACTTACCATTTCTGAAGAGTTGATGGGGGACTGTATTGCAATGAGGGAGGAAGAGCAAGTGGGAAAAAGCAAGGGAGTGGAAACTGGTACTGGTATGTAAAATTTCAATTAAATAATAATAAAAATTGACGAATAAAAAAGAAAAAGAAAAAATTCAGAATCTAGAAATGACTTTTGATTTCTTTACACTTTAACAAGAAATTTGATTTGTTTTTAAACAGCACTACACAGTTATCTAAAAACAACTGCATGAAAGAGTTGGACTATTATTTCAGTCTGGCCAGAAAACGTACCCAGAAAGAACTTAGCTGTAAATTATTTGGTCAGTGGAGTTTATACTTATTCACTGAGGCAAGCCCATATCAAAGCAACACATGGTGTCTGGGTAGACCTCACTGTCTTTCACTGTTATCTAAAGCATGATTAATAAAATCTCAGAGACAATTATTGAGAAGAATAGTCCCACCTGTAGAGAGTGTTGTAGGAGGCTGCTTGTTTTTCCCAGGCACCTAGAACTGAAATAACCACACAGAAATTGTATTACTTAAATCAGTTCTAGGTCCATTAGCTGTAACTTCTTATTGGCTAATTCTTACATATTAATTTAACCTACTTATATTAATCTGTGTATCAACAAGTGACAATGGTTTATGGTTTAAAGTTTTAGCATCTGTCTCTGGTGGAGCTACATGGCTTCTCCTTGACCGCACCTCCTTTCTCCCAGCATTCAGTTCATTTTTCCCTGCCTAGCTCTAGCCTACCCTTTCACAAGCTCAAAACAGTTTCTTTATTAATCAATGGTATTCACAGTATACACAGGTGAATCCTGCATCTTTTCCAAAGCAACATATCCTTAGACCCATATTTTCAATTAAAGATACCTTTAAAATATATATGTTGGCTCAGCTTAGCAGTTCCCAGGATCAAATGTCTCTCTACAGTCAAAAAATTCAAAGAAAACACAATAGTATACATAATCCAGACACTCTGTGTATGTTTCATCTTTATGTGACTTATTTTTTACTTCTTTTAATCAATGACTGTCTGTGCTCTGTCTCATTAAAGATTTTACCTTTTTGCCATTTACTTCTTTTATAACTATCTATATTCTTTTTCTTCTCTCTCCCAAGCCTTTGTACATTTATCCAACACTGTGACCCATTTAGAGGTTTTTTTCCATCTTAATTTGTCTATATTGTGTATCTGTAATCCTTTTCTGACCAGGACTGCTTCTTAAAATGCTAAATACTTCTTAAAAATTAAAGTGGCAGCATTGTAAGGGCAATCAAGGTCCTGCCTGCTTGCTCTGTCCAGTCTGATATGGCGGAACAAAGGTCCATTTAATGGGAGCCATGCTCACAGCCCCATTTTCAGGCATGCAGTAGGTCTATGTTGCCATTAAGCAAGTTGTAGCACTCTGCTCACAAATCCCATTTAAATGCTCAGCCTCCTGAAAAGGTCAGTGTTCCTGCTAGCATCACTGCCCTAAGCTGGGAAGCTGCCATTTCAAAATAATGCAGCTGTTTTTCTGCTACTGCTGAATCAGAAAGATCTCTCTTAAAAGAACTGCAGTATTCCTCCAGCAAGAAGAGCCCATTTTGGAAAAAAATGTGGCTAATCTTTGCTTATTAGTGTCTAGAATTCCTTTCCAAGCTCTCTCAGGTTTTTTATGAATATAGTCAACCATGTTGGGGGCCAAGTTGTTGTAAGGAGGCTGTTAGTTTGTTCATGGCTACTCAGCCCTAAAATAACCATACAGGAATTGTATCACTGCTTGGTCCATTAGCTCTAGCTTCTTATTGGCTAACACTTACATATTAACTTAACCCTTTCCTATTAATCTGTTTATCATCACATGGCTATGACTTACCAATTAAAGTTCTGGCATTTGTCTCTGGTGGGACTACATGGCTTCTCCCTGACTTCACCTCCTTTCTCCCAGCATTCAGTTTAGGTTTCCCTGTCTATCTCTATTCTACCCTATCATGAGCACAAGACAGTTTCTTTTTTAACCCATGATGCTCACATCATACAGAGGAAAATGTCACATCAAGAGAGCAAAAATATTTCTTTTGTTCTAATATTGCTTACAGGAGCCCAGACATTCTGTGATTTTGAGAGTCACCAAATCATATTATATTCATTCCATTTCTTACCCAAAGGCTTCCTAGAAGGAGATTGGCATGTTCATTGCTTCATTTCTGATATTTAAGTTGTACTTGTGAAAAGGTCAGTCAAAGAAAACCAATTTTGGGAAGTAGAACACATAGAAAACAAAATTTCTTGACAATGGGAAAGACAATGATCCAAAAATTCACCAGGAGGATGAATGATAGTCCTCATTCTGTATCTGTGTCCAGGACTTCCACTTGACAGTATCAATAATTCAGACAAAATGGTGAAGTAGTGTACCTTCTCACTTCGGAGTTGACCCCATTGATATTGAGGAAAAGTCCATTTTCTTTGAAACTGTACATCCAATAGTCATTGTCCTCTGAAGCTGCAAGATGAGAGTCTCAGCTCTTAGGATTTCTGACTTCTCTCTGTGACCCTGAACTTCAACCTAAGACAAAATCACTTTTAAATGTACATGAAATTATAGTATTGTATGACAAAAATATGTTGTAGTTTTGATGCTCTGCTAAATTTAATTACTTTTCCATTAGACTTATTGCTGAAGTACAGTAGAGTTAACTATAATTATTGATTTTTTACTTCTTAATTCTATTACATTTTTCTTCAAATGATTGTAAATACTTTTAAGTCCAAGTCCCATCAGTATTTTTTAATTCTTTCAATTTAGTAATGTTATATAAGTACAGCATTCTATATGTTTTGAAAATTCTTTATAATGAGAATCTATGATATATATGTGCAGAAGCTGAAGCTTTATGTTAATTGAACAAGAAGCTATTATTTGATGGTATGAATATGATTTATTTTTAGGTCAAACAATGCAAACATTAGGTAAAACTATGAGGACATAAAACAAAAGATGGTAGGTGCAAAAATACAATCTCAAAATTTAAATTTCATTCATGAAAAAAGTAAAATATTTTATACCCCCCTCTCCCAAAATAAACATCTTGATCTCCTTCCTCACAGCAGTTGAGTCATCTGAAATTGTCATTAGATTTCTCATGAAGGAAAAATAAAAGCTTCTTGCAGGAGAATAAAATTTTCAAGGAAAAAAAGCAAATACAAAACAGTTCTCCACATTAGATTGACACCACTTGAATATCTCCAGTATTCTTCAAACATTTGTGCATAGTAGTTTTGAATAGGAAATTTGATATTTTGTGAGTAATATTTGAAGAAAATAGAGACTCATGATATCTGCTCAGCGATGAAGAGTGGAAGAGGTGGAGATGTATTGTAGCAGCTTTCATTAACATTGCCATGTCTTTGAAAAGTCAAGACTTTAATTATCAGCCTTGACATATAGTAGACAAAACTGGGGAAGACTAAATTGAATGCTGAGAAAAAGGAGGTGAAGTCAGGAAGAAGTCATGGAGCTGCTCCTGGAAACAGACATGCTCAAAGTTTGCTGGTAGCCCATGACCTCATGGTGATGCACAGATTAATAGAAATGGGTTAAATTAATATGTAAGAGTTAGTCAATTAGAAGCTAGAGCTAATGGGCCAAACAGTGATTACTTTGGGAGTCTGGATGTCCAGGAACCAAAAAGACAAGTAGACTCCTGCAGCACAGAGAGACAGAGGAACAGAGAGAGAAACTTAAATAAATGAAAAGTCTGGTTCTTAAGAAGGCAAGCACTTCCACTAATTTTATTAGAATCATAAATCATAATTATGTCAGAACTGTCAGATGAAAATTACTACTGTTGGATGTAAAAAGTTACTTATTTTAGTTCATTCATTGCAATTAATATGTAAATATATTTGCTACATCCTAAAGCTACAATTCTGACCTCAAAGTGGTAAAAGAAGATTGTAATAAGGTATTCTAATACTAAATACTGCTGGAATACCACATTACTAGTCTATAACTTTAGAAGAAGTTCTTTAAATGTCCTTCCATAGAAACTTGAGGAAAGACAATGCAGTTCCCTGCTATAGAGGACAACTAAATAACAGAAGTAAATAACAGCCTCAACTACCACAGTTCAAGATTCTTCATAAGATCCATTTTCTTGCTGATGCTCCATCATGGCTCCTGGCTTACTCTGTCCCTATGACTACAAATGCTGTGGATACTAGAGCAGACCACTTTTTACCAAGTGTAGGACTGCTAATGGGCAATGAGCATTGTGAACTGCCTCACATGGCTGGCCAAACATCTTCTGCAATCCAAGACTTTCCTATTATTTCATAGTTCAGACCTGAATCTGGAACGCAAGTCCTTGCTGTTTTGAGTTTTACTCATTTTAAAATTAAAAGGAACCCCTAATAAGTCATTATACTTTGATTCACTCTAGGTACTAGTTTACCGGGAAATTCATGATGATACGATTAGATTTACATTTTAAGATAAAGTGAGATAAAACCTCATTTCAGAATTTATTTAATCACATCCTATTCATGCTTCATGTAGGGTATTATCTCAAAGAACATGGAGAGACTGCAGTGAGGCAAATCAGTAAAGCATAATACATCCTTTTACAGGTATAACTTATCCCTGTCTTGTCCTGTTGGAAATTTCTTACTTTAACTATGAGATAAATAGAATCTTCAAATCAAATGAACTGTGATTTTTCTTTAATATGAGTGTTTATAACACATGAAGCAAGCTTCCTTTTGGATTTATTTTCAAGAAATCATGTGTATTGAGGTCTAACCCATATTTTCTATTCATGTATTCTTATTATTGACCTTTTAAAACTTATGTTTCTTATAATTTTATTTTCTGCATATAAAAGAGGCTAGAAGAGAGCTTTAGACTCTCTGAGACTGAAGTTACAGTCAGTTGTGAGCTACCCAAGCTATGTGTTGGATCTGAACACCTTTTCTACTGGAGAAGCAAATGCCCTTCACATATAAGCCTTTCTCCGGTCCCAATTGTAGTCTTCCTTCAGACTTTAAAGCCAATCATAATTTTAAAAAATGTAACACAACCTTAGTGGATTCAATTGTAGGACAGAATCCCTAAAGAATGACCTTATATAGAGACTGTGAGGAAGGAACTCACATCGGAGACTAAGAAGGTAGAGATTGCTCACAGATCAATGAGACAATCAATAGGTAATTAAAAGTTAAAATTGAGCCCACTTGCTTACTTGCACATTGCATAGTACATGCCTTTACATAGGAATGGACACTCTGACATTAGCTTGGTCAGTAGAGTTATTTGTTGTTCTAGATGCTGAAGAACTAATTTCTATATCTGACAAGAACTAGAATAGAATCTTAAATAAGAAAGCTTAACTGTCATATAAGGAGGTATTTCTAAAAGAATTGTAATAATGTTTGTGAATTAATTTATATTGTGTCCCAGTTTGTTTCCTTTGATTTCCAAATTTCTACTTTGATTTTTAAAATATAATCTCTGTAAAAAGACTAGGTATGTTCTTTGTCTTTAACTTAAAATAAAAACCAAGAAACTTTTGGGTCACAAAATGTTTCAGAAAACAAACATCATGGAAAAATGTATATAATGAGCTAATCAGAATAAAATAAGCATAAATATAGCTATTAGACAATATCAATATTTAGTCATAATGTGTCTATTAAAGCATGTGTCACTCACTGTTTTATATTTAGAAGTTCTAACCTAAGTTACATGACATAAAAGACAAGATTCTAAAAACCTTACTGGTTACTAAAAATATTATGAAGGAGGGAAAAATATAATCTGTGTTAAAAATGTTTGTTGATTTATTGATAATTTGCCAAATACGTGAAATTATGTTCTCATTCTGGGTCTGAGCAAGCTAGGAAAACTGACATGTTCATTGGATACATTCAAGGTTGTGTAATAATAGGTAGAAAGAACAGTTTGGTGGTTGTTATAGTGTGATTTCTTGTTGCTGTTGTGTAATTTGTTAGCTTGTTGTTGTCTTATCTATTGTCTGTGACTTAATCATCAACTTATCCTTGTTTATCTAATATAATAATTTCAATAAATTCCAAGTTTCAAAATATCATTAATTTTATAATATGTAGTTTAATGACTTAAAATGGTAAGTATTTTGATTGTATTAAAATTAATTACTAATAATTAATTGATAAAATAAATCTGAGGTTCTGAGGTTAAGGTGATATTAGACTTGGTACCTGGGCTACTGATGCAAACTAAAGTGCTTGCTGACAATTTGGCATGTAGTCAGTGAACACACACTAACAAATCAATGTGTCTGTGCTTTTAAGACAGGTGAGTATTTGAAGTCTGGTGAGACTATGCACATATATATAGGATACTGACTGGCAAGGCATACCCCACACAGGAGAAGGAAGTACTCACATATATTTTGGATAGCTTACTATTTGTTTTTAAACTGTCCCAAACAAACTAAAGTCAAGGACCATGATCTGAATGCGCAAACAATGCAGTTGTTATATATACTTGCTTATCCAAGTCCAACTTAAATGAATGGAAAAATTTTAAAAATACTGTTTGCACAATTTTGTGTCTAATGAAATAAAGTATAAACAGTGGACTGAGACTGCTCCTTTGTTCTGACCTTCCCCCAGGCCTGAGGAATCACATAAGAACTATATTAATTAGAAGATTGTTTGACTGATGTTTCAGGGGTACTTTTAGCTAGTTCTTACTTCTTAAATTAACCCATTTCTATTAATCTATGCATCACCACGAGGCTGTGGACAGCAGGCAAGTTTCCAGTATCAGACTCCTTTGACAGTTCCATGGTGTCTCCTTGACTCTGTCTAGTCTCCCTATACATCTCTGTTCGGATTTCTGCCCTGACTTTACTCTGTTAAGCCATTGGCCAAAATAGCATTATTTTCAACCCTTCCCCCCAAAAAGCAAAATATATTTAGAAGGACATCCCACATCAATTAACAAATGTTAATTAAACAAAAGAAACCTCTTTACCTAAGAACAGCACGGTGGGAATCCTTTTAATGAACTATTTCTCACAGAAGAGTGATATGTCATAATTTAGAAGAATCAGAAAATGAACACGTTTCCTGATTAACTTACATAAGTTTTCAAATTTGATGACAACAGAATATTTTACATTGTATAGAATTTTTAAGGATAAGGAAGCACGGACTAATTGTCTTAGCTATACAGCTTTCCATTCGAGCAGATTCTATTTAAGCCAGAACATTTTTCCTCCGTCTTTTGAGTTATATAAAAATAGAATAAAAATGAGCAAAACTGTATAAATGTCCATTTTATGTGTTAATGTTCTCAAGTGGGAGCTGATTTCTCTAGTTTTGATTGTTTCCCTTCATGTGGAGAGAGAATACTCCAGAGAAATGAAAAGCCTTCTAACACAAAGTAAACAGCATGAGTGCATTCAACTGCCTGCAGGACTCTGCCTCGTCTCTGCTGGACAAAAACTTCAAAACCATTAAACTGGGTGGAGGCATTCCAGCTTCCTGAGTCAAAAGTTCAGCAGCCGCTGTTACAGGATGCTTCCCACCTCTAATGCTCTCTAATACCCAGAAGTCATTTTCATTTACAGGGCTCTGTGGTCAATAACTGCCTAGATTCTGAGCCCATGAACTGTCACAAAAGAACCTATTTGCCCCATTAATTGGCAAAGCAGCAGTGATTCTTAGGGAAAAATAAATAAATAAGTTGTGCTTTGAAATTTGAAGTCATGTGTTTTTAGATTAAAGTTGAGAATGAGTGTGTTGAGGAATTGGTGCCTATTAGTATTTCCTTTCATCCTTCGTGTTTCCCACTTCCTTATGAATAAATAGCTCTGATGTGGGCCAAATTAGTTACATCGAAGTATAAGTTTGCCAATTTTTTGTTACATTTGTAACAACTGGAGGCAGACAGTAGAAGACATCCTGGTTTGTCTAACCATACCAAACAAGCAGGTTTTACAAATGCAGTGAACTGGTAATACAATGACCCCCTGCTCTGAACAATCATTAGAGACATAAATGTCTAGAGAAATAACACTAGTCTTTGTCATTTTTTTGGTAAACTATCAGCGGTTTTAACATCTGTATATTTGAATTTATGTTTAAATGTACATTTATTTATGCTTTAAGTGCATATTCCCCAACTATAACTCAATTTAAGCAATCACCATTAAGGATAATAATGGTGCTTCATACCTCTGGATATCAATGCTTGAATTATTATGGAGATTCAAGATTACCAGGATTCTTGTGGCATATTTCTGCAGAATTATCATGGAAATAGAGACTTTAAATGAATGTGATTCACAAAATTTGAAAATGACTTCTTGTTCTGGTTTGTATAATACAAAAATATACATGTTCTTTAAAAAATCATTTCATAGGTGATACTTAATATTATCTATGTTTTTCTAATCATATTATAACCTTAACTTTTGTGATAAGATATGTGATATAGTATACTTATATCAGTTTACTATTATATTAAGACTCTCAAAAAGAAACTATTTCATTTTGGAAAATTATTTTTTCTTGCCTAATTGGTTACTGAACAGTATATGCTAACAAAATCCTAAAATATTTACTAGTAGACTTTATTTATCGTAATGAATATAAAAATTCAGAAAAATGTTACTGCATGTTACCATATGTCTGAAAAAATTATAGTTGAGCAAAAATAAAGGCATGTGTAATGTGGTTCATTTGTAACCTAGCAAAACGTAGGTGGAAGCAGTTGTATCTGTCAGTTCACAGCTTGCTGGAACTGTAGAGAGTTTTCTGTCAGCACGTCCTTAATAATGAGACTCTGTTTCAAAAAAGAAAATTAACAAAAATAAAGGAGTACAGAAAGATAACGCATAAAATTTAAATTTACTAATAAAAGAAGATTAATTTCTTTGGCCCTATCACTAAAATATTTCCACATAAGAAGAATATAAATTTATTTTTGTCATTTCTAAATACACAAACAAAAAATAGAGAACTGCTTATTGACTAATCATTTACCATTTTTAGAATTTTACTGATAAAAATATCTGCTATTGAAAATTTGTCTCTGATATCACCATAATTGAGACACTCATGATACTCACTTCTAAAAAATCAATATTAAAGCATCAAGTTAGTTCAGGTGAAAGAATAAAGAAGACTTTTAATGTTTAATATTCTGTGGTTCTGATATTGAATGGTATAGGCTACCCAGTTTAGGAATTAGTGTACGTAATTTTACATATTTACAAAACAAACTACTATTTAACAGTATAGGAACACAAATATTTCATAAAAGAACTATCTGTCATATAGTTCTCAAATAAAGACACTTTCTAAAGTTTTCTAGATTCTCTGCCTTATAGTTTGTTTGTTGTGGACTTTTATCAAATAATTGTTCTAGTGTTTTATTTTCCCACTGAACTACGATGTTTTCTTATTCAATTTCTTTATTTTTGCCTGCTTATATATAATATTTTTAAACATAGACTGCCAGCAGTTTGGTTAGAAATGATTAAATTAATTTGTAGTGGAAGACACAGCATTCTGAGTTTGAGCACTTTGCTTTTGTCCCCAAGGATATCGGGAATGAGCTCTTCATCTCCAGTTCTCGACTTCGAGGACAGAGTTTTTCATGTACTCTTGCTGCTAATCATGATCATTTCTCCAACGTTGTTCTGGGCTGATCCCTTACGGGCTTATTTGTTCTAAGATTGTAGTTGATTGCTTATTTTTGCTAAGGAAACCAATTCAGAAGGGAAGCACATACTCACTTGTTCTGTAGTTCATTTCTTTGCATGTCCTCAACCTCTAATGGATCCACATACATCTATGAATGTTTTCTAGACCTCTTGTGCCACAAACTGTTTGGAAAATATGGCAGCAGTAACCTTCGTAGGTGAGGTTATTTTAGAACAGACGACACTGAAATCTGTTTAATTTTAAAGCTCAATATATGTGCTGCTAAGATTCAATCAACCAAGCTTCAGAATATTAAAAAAATATTCATGTTCACTAAACACATCCACACTTCTGTCTTTATTCTCTTAACAATATTGTCCAACACCTATTTATAGGGAACTGTCAAGACATGAACCATTATAAATTAGGTAGAGATTGAAGTTTCTCAGCATGATATGTCCAGGTTACACACAGACATCACACTCTTTTGCAAAATGGAATGAAACATCAGTGTATTTTCATTTTTTCAGCATGTCTTGGAACCTCTCCTCAGAATATGCGAAGGACAACAGTATATGCAGTTGGCCTTGACTAAAATGTACGGTTAAATGGAAAACACATTTCAGATATGTAACCTTCTAAACAGTGTTGCCTAGCAATAAAATCTAGATG
The DNA here is from genome assembly GCF_982192425.1 of Myodes glareolus. NCBI lineage: Eukaryota > Metazoa > Chordata > Mammalia > Rodentia > Cricetidae > Myodes > Myodes glareolus. The sequence goes on along the minus strand of NC_142037.1, from coordinate 74,805,347 downwards.
ATTCCAGGCTTAGTATATTTAACTTTACTTATCAAATTTACCAAACTGTAAAAGTTGCATTCAATAGCATGGCTTTTTAAATGCTAATCTCTAACCTTTGACATCCCATGTGAGGCTGTGTAGTGATCACTATGTAACTAGAGACGCTCTCATTCTAGCAGGTTCTGAGCTTTGCAGATCAACCACTGTTCACCATATTAAGTCAAGGATGCGCAAGTGGCTGCTGCTTATAGCTGGAAGCCAGTTTCATATGGAGCATCTCTAGTCCTGGGAAATAAAAGAATTCAAAAGTTGAAGTGAAACTTCTGTGTTTGTGTGTGCTATGTATGTATGTGGTATGCATGTGTATAATTGTTCCTGCGTGTGCACAGGTATGCAGTAGCGTAAACTTGCACATATGCTTGTGTGTAGGCCAGAGGTCATTCTTGCCTTGATTGGAGACTAGGTTCACTCACTGAACGCACAGACTGCAATTTCTACTAAGTGTCTGACTAGTGAGCTCTTGGAATCTGTTTTTCTTTCTATGCCCTGGGATTATGGTTGCTTGTGCCTAAAAGAAAGTGACTTCCATGACCCATTGTCAATAGGAGATGCTCTTAGAGTTTATTGGAGCTATAAAGAAGTAGGCAGCACTGGACATCCCTCTCCTAGACGGAATGTGGAGCCTCTTGTTCATGGCTCTGAGGGTTAGGACCTCACCAGGGCATGACTGAACCCAGGGTCAGAAAGAGGGCCAGTCTAAGGCAGCAAATTCCTCATGGGATCTTTGTTTCCTGGGACCCCAAGTCTGGGAGGGCAGTCCTGAATTATAGATGAGAAGGACAGGAATTTCTCGAAATTGGAAGCCAAATCAGCACAAGGGCCACTTTTGTTTTTTCTCTAAGCCAAATCCCTTTCTACATAACTATGTGTTAAAGACTGCTTTGGCTTGAATATAATTTATTATTATTTACTTCCTACACAGCCACATTCAGTTTCTTTTTGTGGGTAGTAAAAATTCAGAACACAAGCCTCCTTGCTTGTACCCACTGATCTTTCTCTCCAGTCAGTGACTTCAATATTTGAAATACTATTTAATAATCTCTGTCAGTTGCGAAGTGCCTTGAGCTTGACAATTCTAATTCTGGAAACTATTTTTTAATTTAATTGATTAACTAATTTTGTGATTGGGGAACAGTGTTAGTCTAATAAAGATATAAAACACACATGTACAAATCAATGATATGTATATTGTAAAATGTTTTAAAAAAAGAAAAGAAAAGAAAATGGGAACATTGTGGACTCCCATGCCAGATGAGGGACAGTAGAAAGTTGGCAGCTCTCAGAGCAAGGCAGGAGTATAACTGTTCCCTACCCAAATCAGGCCTGAGCCCATTCAGCTCCTTAGAAACAAAGGCCAAGTCATGTTAGAGTTATTTATTTATTTATTTATTTATTTTTTAATTTATAAAAGTTTATTAATCTATAAAAGTTTTCATTTCCGCCCCTCCTCCCAACACCCTCCCAATCCCCTCACTCCCTCTCCTCCTCCCTCTCCATCCCTAAGAGCAGTCAGGGTTTCCTGCCCTGTGGGAATTTCAAGTTCCACCCACCTCCCTCCAGGTCCAGGAAGGTGAGCATCCAAACAGACTGGATCCCAAAAATCCAGTATATGCAGAGGAAACAAGTCCCAGTGTCATTGTCAATGGCTTTTCAGAAAAACCCCGTGCCAGCCACATTCAGAGAATCCGGCCACATTCAGAGAATCTGGTTGGATCACGTCCTCCATCAGTCCCAGTCCAGCTGGCCTTGGTGAACTCTAATTAGTTCAGTCCCCTTGTATCAGTGGGTGAATGCACTCCTCATGGTCCTGCCTTTCTTGTTCATGTTCTCCTCCTTCGGCTCCTCATTTAGACCTTAGGGGCTCAGTCCAGTGCTGCAATGTGGGTCTCTGTCTCAGTCTCCATCCATCAATGGGTGAAGGTTCCCTCTGGTCTTGCCTTCTTTGCTCACGTTCTCTTTCCTTCTGCTTCTCGTTTGGACCTAGCGAGTTAAGTCCAGTGTTCCAATGTGGGTCTCTGTCTCTATCTCCATCCATCGTCCGATGAAGGTTCTATGGTGATATGCAAAATATTCATCAGTATGGTTATGGGCCAAGGCAGGATCAGGCACCCTCTCCTCTGTCCAGAGAACAATCTGGGGATCTCTCCTTGGACCTGGGATCCCATTTATAATCAAGTCTCTTGTAAACCCTAAAATGACTCCCTTAGTTGAGATATATACTTCCCTGCTCCCATATCCATCCTTTCTCCCTCCCCCCCATCCCAATACCCTGAGCTTTCCCCATTCCTCCCCTACTCCCTTCTCTCTAACCCTCTCCCCTTCCAACAACCCCCCCACCCGCCATGCACCCGAGGTTGCCTGGCACTCTTGGCTACTTCCAATCTCCAGGAGGATAACTACATGATTTTCTTCAGGTTCACCTTCTTATTTAGCTTCTCTAGGATCACTAATAATAGGCTCAAAGACCTTTAATTATGGCTAGAATCCACTTATGAGTGAATACATACCATATTCCTCTCTTTGGGTCTGGGTTACCTCACTCAGTAAAGCGTTTTCTATGTCCATCCATTTGCATGCAAAATACAAGATGTCATTGTTTTTTACCACTGAATAAAACTGTAATGTATATATGTTCCACACCTTTTAAAACCATTCTTCTATTGAGGGGCACGTAGGCTGTTTCCGGGTTCTGGCTATTACAAATAGTGCTGCTGTGAACATAATTGAACAAATGCTTTTGTGGTGTGATAAGGCATCTCTTGGGTATATTCCCAAGAGTGGAATTACTGGGTCCTGAGGGAGGTTGACTCCCAGTTTCCTGAGAAACCCCCACACTGATTTCCACAGTGGCTGCACAAGTTTGCAATCCCACCAACAATGGATGAGAGTTCCCCTCTCTCCACATCCTCTCCAGCATAGGCTATCATTGGTTTTTTTGACTTTAGCTAATCTGACCAGCGTAAAATGGTATCTCATAGTTGTTTTGATTTGCATTTTCCTGATCGCTAAGGATGTTGAGCATGACCTTAAGTGTCTTTTGGCCATTCAAAGTTCTTCTGTTGAGAATTCTCTGTTCAGATCAGCACCCCATTTTTTAATTGGGTTAATTAGAATTTTATTGTCTAGTTTCTTGAGTTCTTTGTATATTTTGGAGATCAGGCCTTTGTCTGATGAGGGGTTGGTGAAGATCTTCTCCCAGTCAGAAAGCAGTCTTTTTGTCTTACTGACTGTGTCCTTTGCTTTAGAGAAGCTTCTCAGTTTCAGGAGGTCCCATTTATTCATTGATTCCCTTATTGTCTGTGCTACTGGGGTTCTACCTAGGAAGTGGTCTCCTGTGCCTATGTCTTGTAGACTACTGTGAGATGCAACCCTTGTCCAGCAAGCAGAAGCGACCACGAAATCGAGATTCCTTCCCAAATCACGCCTTTATTTGGAGCACTCAGTTGTGGGAAATTGGGGGAAAGGGAAAAGGAGAGAAAAGACAGAGAGAGGGAGAGCAGGTGAGGGAGAGAAAATGAAAGAGGAAGTGAGAGAGCAGGAAGAAGAGAGAGCGAGGGGCCCAAAGGCAGCTGCTTTTCTAGGGTGGAGAGGCGGGATGCTCATTGGTTAATACCATTTTGCTGAACCTCTGGGATTTCGAGATAGGCTAGGGAACCAAGGCTCAGTTATGCAAAATACAAGCCCAAGGCGCTCTGGCCTGAGGGGCCACATCAAAAGGATCCCTCTACCACCAAGGACGCCAGTACCACAGGGGTGTTCTGAGGGCTCCTTACAGACTACTTCCCACTTTCTCTTCTATCTGGTTCAAAGTGGTCAGATTAATGTTGAGGTCTTTAATCCATTTGGACTTGATTTTTGTGCATGGTGATAGATATGGATCTACTTTCATTCTTCTACAGGTTGACATCCAGTTATGCCAGCACCATTTGTTAAAGATGCTTTCCTTCTTCCATTGCATACCTTTAGCCCCCTTGTCGAAAATCAAGTGTTCATAGGTTTGTGGGTTAATATCTGGGTCTTCTATTCGATTCCATAGGTCAACTTCTCTGTTCTTATGCCAATACCAAGCTGTTTTCAATACTGTAGCTCTGTAATAGCTGTTAGAGTTATTTAAGTTACTGTTTTTTTCACCAGAGAACTGAATCCTCAGAAATCATGTGACCAGTGGTCCTCCAGCCACCCCTGGAGCACTTTCTCCACAGATCTGTATTTGAATTGGTGGCTTGCTTGCCCACCCTCAATGAGGTCCACATATGCAAATTAGGTGTGTTCCCTTGTGATTTTGTGTTCCCAAACCTCCCAACCTCTATGACTCCAATTGTATAAGGTAGTCCTTTACTTCAATAAAGGAGCTGTCCCCCAACACAGTCTCCTGGGTAATTTCTGCCCTTTGTACTCACCCAAGGGGCAGAGTAAACAGCCCCAGACCCTGTTTTTCCCCTATTCCTGTACATCCTGAGACCTCTGGTGTGCTGATGGGGGTGGGGACCCACAGAACATTGTGTTAGGAAAAGCTATATGTAGATAATTGAGAAAAAATTTTCCTTTTAATCTAAATAAAGATCCATGAAGGCTGCCTCATCCAATTAAACTCTTACAGGTAATTGTAGAGAGAAATGAGAATATTGATCTTATGTAATAATGTTTAAATATGATGGTGATTAAAAAACAAAATTAAATTTAAGTTATTTTCATTCAACTCAGGTAACATTAAGTATAACTATGATAAAAGTATAAGATATGACAATATGAAAATTGACTAGCCAGGGGCTCAATAACTAAGATATTTATTTTTAAGATGAATGCTTTTGTTATACTGCTTTGCTGACATGAAATATTTCTGATGTTGTTCAGTGAAGACATGTATTTTTAGATGCATAATTAATTAAAATTAGGTTACATCTTATAAGACAATAAACTCTTATTTATAGGCAAAACAAATTAATGATTCTGACCAATCCTTTGAGTGAAAACTTCTTTCACTGAAATGTATTTCATGTACCTTTTTATTCATTACTTTGTCCATCTGTTTGATTTTATGAAATATGATCTCTATCTCACATGAAATTTGCTGTGCTAACTTTGTAACTTGCAGTGATTCCCAGCCTTTGCCTCCTGAGTGGTGGCATGTGCCATAATCTGTATATTACATGTATTCTTAGAAATAGATTTTAAATTTGTCAAGTGTTCTATTTTAAGATAGATGATGTAAAACATACCATCTAAACGAAGGGAAATTTTTTAGTATTTTTTGTTTTATCTTGTTTTGTTTATTTGGCATGAGTACTAAAGATACATTCTCTGTGAACATTTCACCTACACATATAATATTTGTGGATTAAATTCATGTTTATATGACATGTATAAGCATGTTATATTGCATTCAAATTCTTGTTCATATCAGTATAGTCTACTTTTAACGAAAATCAAAATTTTCAGTTGAAGCAAATCGCTTTGGAATTATAAAAAATACAGTGATGTACACTGTGATTCAGGTCGTTTCTCTACTTTTAAGAATGAGGGTTTTATAGATGGTAGGAAATCAGGTCGATAGCATCTTACAACTAGTGTATGTGCATAAATAATCACACATTTTCACAAGGATAATATTTCTCCATATAGAAATAGCTGTCCTTTCAGGGGTACACAGCAGGCTCTTTTAGCGTTGGCTCTGTTTTCACAGCCCTTGCTGGTCCAGTAAGTGGAGCATGCTGTTTGTAGAGGCCTATTCACTCACAGGGAGGGGTATTACCGGTTGATGTGTTTGATTGCTTTTCTGTATACAATCTAAACTCTGGAATTTGGGAGCTTTTAGAGGACAACCTAAGGTAGATTATGCTTTCCCCAGTAAGTCTGCCAATTTCAGTCTTTTTGAGAGGATAAGAGATAAGACAGGGGCGAGAAGCAGGGGAAATCATCAAAGAGATGGACAGGGAGCCAGGGCAGAGGAAGAGGAGTGAGAAATAGAGATGCTGGGAAAGGGCACTTGTTATACATCAGCAGCTTTTGGAGTGGGTAAGTGTGTTTTCAACCTCAAACCCTGTGTTGAATCAAGCGCTCTTGCCACCACTCAGTTTCCTACTGATGACAGTCTGGTTGCACAGGTCTGCTCCTGCTGAGGGAGGTTTGCATTTTTATAAGGTCTGACGATAAAATAAGTGACCCTAAAACCAGTGTAATGGTGAATTGCTGGTAATGGTTTTAACCTGAATTATAGTAGTAGTAAGACAGAGAGACCCACCCAATCATGTCTCTGCACCCTTCTCCTTTTCGTTTTGTATTCTAGTGGCCAAATTGATTTACATTGTCAGGATTCACCACAAGTAATCTGATATATTTCACTGTTCTGGTTTTTTTTTTTTTTGTTTTGATTGCTTTTTTTTCTTTTTTTACTTAAATGTTAAAGTGCTTAAGTTTTAGAAATATGGCATTTTTTTCTAAAGAGATGAAAATATGTTTAACATTGAGGGTATTTTGGGAAAATATGAAATTGATATTTTATTTTATTAAAGTGGTTGGGTACAATAATTTAATACAATTTTAATTTATTTTTGTTCTTTAAGAAAGGCCCCACTTGTCTTGAAATGTCATTATACCAATGTTCTATCTTTTTAAAATAAAATCACATATGAAGAAATATCATAGATTAGGTTGATTTTAGATGAGTAATGATCAATTAGATAATTTTTTGACTTATCACTATACTAATGTATCCAAGGAATGAATAATGGTAACAAGAGTATACATGCATTTGATTTGCAGTTTAAGTATATTCTTGCTTTTGGATTTGAGTGATTTTTAATAACATTATTCTTTTTTTCTGTGAACGTATTTTGCCAGAAATTTGGATAATAATAATAATATAATTCTATGTATTACCTATATAACAAAAACATATACAGAAGATTTTCGTATCCTTTTTGTCTTTCAAAATCAGGTAAAAATCTTATATTGCACCTAGGAGCAAGTATCTTTCTTTCATTTTAAAGATTGCAACCGTAAAAGGAAAGTCATTTCTTTTTTTTTCAAAGTTTATTAAATTATGAAAGTTTCCATTTCCGCCCCTCCTCCCAACCCCCTCCCACTCTCCCACTCCTCCTCCCTCACCATCCCTAAGAGCAGTCAGGGCTTCCAGCCCTGTGGGAAGTTCAAGTTCCTCTCCCCTCACTCCAGGTCCAGGAAGGTGAGTATCCAAACAGACTGGATCCCCAAAATCCAGTATATGCAGAGGAAACAAGTCCCAGTGTCATTGTCAATGGCTTTTCAGAAAGGCTCCGGGCCAACTACATTCAGAGAATCTGGCCACATTCAGAAAATCTGGTTGGATCACGTGCTCGTTCAGTTCCAGTCCAACTGGCCTTGGTGAACTCTCATTAGATCAGTCCCCTTGTATCAGTGGGTGATCTCACTCCTCGTGGTCCTGAGTTTTTTTTCATGTTCTTCCTCATTCTGCCCCTCATTTGGACCATGGGGGGCTCAGTCCAGTGCTCCAATGTGGGTCTCCGTCTGTATCGCCATCCGTCGTCAGATGAAGGATCTATGGTGATAAGCAAAATCTTCATCAGTATGGTTATAGGTCAAGGCCGGATTAGGCCTTTATCTGATGAGGGGTTGGTGAAGATCTTCTCCCAGTAAGAAGGTAGCCTTTTTGTCTTACTGACAGTGTCCTTTGCTTTACAGAAGCTTCTCAGTTTCAGGAGGTCCCATTTATTCATTGATTCTCTTATTGTCTGTACTACTGGGGTTCTACCTAGGAAGTGGTCTCCTGAGCCTATATCTTGTAGACTACTTCCCACTTTCTCTTCTATCTGGTTCAAAGTGATCAGATTAATGTTGAGGTCTTTAATCCATTTGGACTTGATTTTTGTGCATGGTGATAGATATGGGTCTACTTTCATTCTTCTACAGGTTGACATCCAGTTATGCCAGCACCATTTGTTAAAGATGCTTTCCTTCTTCCATTGCATACCTTTAGCTCCCTTGTCGAAAATCAAGTGTTCATAGGTTTGTGGGTTAATATCTGGGTCTTCTATTCGATTCCATAGGTCGACTTCTCTGTTCTTATGCTAGTACCAAGCTGTTTTCAATACTGTAGCTGTGTAATAGAGTTTGAAGTCAGGGATGGTTATACCTCCAGACGTTCCGTTATTATATAAGATTGTTTTGGCTATCCTGGGTTTTTTGTTTTTCCATATAAAATTAATTATTATTCTCTCAAGGTCTGTGAAGAAGTTTGATGGGATTTTGATGGGGATTGCATTGAATCTATAGATTGCTCTTGGTAGAATTGCCATTTTTACTATGTTGATCCTGCGAATCCAAGAGCAAGGGAGATCTTTCCATTTTCTGGTATCCTCCTCAATTTCTTTCTTCAAAGACTTAAAGTTCTTGTCAAATAGGTCTTTCACTTCCTTGGTCAGAGTTATCCCAAGATATTTTATGCTATTTGTTGCTATCGTGAAAGTTGAAGTTTCTCTGATTTCCCTCCCTGCTTCTTTATCCTTTGTGTACAGTAGGGCCACTGATTTTTTGGAGTTGATCTTGTATCCTGCCACATTACTAAAAGTGTTTATCAGCTGTAGGAGTTCTTTGATAGAGTTTTTGGGGTCGCTCATGTACACTATCATATCGTCTGCAAATAACGAGAGTTTAACTTCTTCCTTTCCAATTCGAATCCCCTTGATCCCCTTATGTTGTCGTATTGCTATTGCTAGAACTTCTAGCACTATATTTAAGAGGTATGGAGAGAGTGGACAGATTGCAACCGTAAAAGGAAAGTAATTTCTTGTAATACAATAGTAATTCCCACTGTAAATATGACATACAAAGGGCATTCACTGTCATCTTTCTGTATTTTTTCCTCTACAACCACGGTCAACAAACTACTCTCTGGAATATAACTGAAAATATTCACATTTCCCTCTGGTCTTGAACTCGATACATTCCAGGTTTATTTCCTGGTAAAAGATCCTGACCATATATAAGGAATTCTTTCAAGTACATCCTCCCATGAAGAAAAAGCCCACATATTTCTATTTACTATTGCTAGTTGCAGTGAGCATGGCATTGTTTCTCAGGGAATGTCTTTACTGTACTGTGCTGCCATCTTTGACATAAACCACCTGTCCACAGAGATGTTGCACTGACTCTTACATAGAGTGTTCAAATGCTCCATTTGCTACGGCTTTTTATCAGTAATATCTGGCTATGATAAATAACTTTATCAGGAAGAACAATTTCCTCACATCATTTTCTTGGGATTTTCCTGGCTAGTAAATACTTTGCAACCTTTGTTTAAGAATTTCAGTATCTATTCAGATACTCTTTATCATGACATTTACAATTTAGTTCAATTTGTGGAATGTTTGCATTAATGCATTTTTTTAGTTTTAATTTTAATTTTGAGTTATAACATTTCTTCCTTCTCCCCTCTTCTTCAAATTCATGGCCTCAGTTTTTTTTACTAATTGTTATTGTATTCATATACATGTATATATCATGTGTATCTATCTATCTATCTATCTATCTATCTATCTATCTATCTATCTATCTATCTATCTATGAATGTGTGTGTATGTGTGTGTGGTACTGAATGGCTGTGGGACTGGGTGAGACAGAAACTTCCATCTACACACACTTACCCCAACAAGGCTACTCCTTTAAATCGTTTCAAAAAGTGTAACTTTCAAAGCATTTACATATAAGAACTTATGGGGGAAATTCTTATTCACACCACTACAGTTCTGTTGTCACAATATTTTATCATAGAAACAGGGGAAAGCAAGCAAAAACTGAGTTTTTGCATTATCATTATTTATTCTGGTTAATTTTTGCATATTTTTAAAATGATTTATTTTATTCATTATGCATTCTACTCACAGTTCTCTCTGCCACAACAGTTTACATCCCATCACCTCCCCGCAGCCAACCTCCCATCCACTTCTCCCAAATGGTAACAGAGATAGCTGAACCACGCTCATGAGAGATTCCTCTTTAACTTAACATTTCTATAATTGAGATATTGTTATCTCTGTCTTTTTTTTGTTAACTTTGTCTTTTAAAATTGAAAATGAATTGAAATGTCTTTTCTTTCCTATAGTACCCAACACATTTTCTTACTAGAACTCTGGACTGAAAAAAAAAAACAGCTGTATAGCAATAAGTATGCTTATTGCTACTCTCTTTATTTTATCTCGATATTATTTTACCCAAACAGAATCTCATGCTTTTATAGGACCAAAATTATAATTGTGCCTGCCAAAGAAGTTTCACTACTAGAGACTTGAGGGGAAAATGTTTTCTTCCTTGTTGACATCTATGTAACTATGATTTCCTTTGGGCTTTAAAATATCGCAGATAGCTAATTATTCCTTTATGCCAATAATGTTCTTTCTCTGTGCAGGAATGATGTTTATATCTGAATTAAAATGCTTGTTACTCTACTCTATATGATACATATGAAGAAGTTGAAGTGTCCTTGGAAGAACAAATCCAGTACATTTCCCCAAGTCAAAGCTCACATTATTTCTTTATCTAGTGTAAGAAAAGCTTAATCACATTCCAAAAATGTTCCCTCATCCCTAATAAAACCAGGTCTAGTCAATCTATTTTGCCCAGTAGCCCTGTAAATATGCTTGTGATTGTTGGCCTTGACCAAGATCAATTATGGTGTCGTAGAAGTACTTGTCTTACAAATGACATTTTATTTGTTTGTTCATTTGTTGATTAGTTTGTTAGTTTTATTTTTGTATTTTTTAACTTACTAAAATCTTGTTTTTCTACCAAAACTACAAAGTGGGAAAACATATGTATGTCAAAATTATAAATTTTAATTAGTTGTGCTGATTAACAAGACAAGTAAAACAACAATATAGAAGCAAATAGATAATATTGCCCAAGTCTAAATGCAGTCCAAAATAATAAATATATTTAAAAATGGAGAGTTCTAGGATTTAGAGTTTTCAGATTTTAAAACTCACATATCTCAAATTTTAGAAGCAATAAATTGATTTTCTATGAATACTTGATTTGTATCTTTATATTGAGTTTCTATAAATTCTTTTATATGAATATTTTGGATATTTTGTTTATTATGTTTATTTGCTTATTCTCTCTCTCTCTCTCTCTCTCTCTCTCTCTCTCTCTCTCTCTCTCCCTTGTGGGTGTGTATGTTTGTCATTTGTATGGGGGTAGGAAGACAACTTGAAGCAGTTGGTTATATCCTTCTACCATGTGTTCTGGTATTGAACTCAGGTAATCACACTTAGATAGATCACTGTACCCAATAAGCCAACTCACAAAATAATTAACATAAAATATATATGATGTGTAAAAAGAATAGTTATTTAGAACATTAAGCAGAGTTGTTATAGAAATTTAACACATGGAGCTTTTAAATTTGTGTTTTCTTCTTCTTTTCCTGATGTGATATTAAAGAAAGCACCAACAAGTCTTAGAAACCAAAGCAGTGTTAGAATTTCACTTAATGGATCAAGTTTACATACTCCTCTGATTTAGTGTGCATCTGGGGTGGTTGGTACATGCTATATCTTGTTTCACACACAGGTTGAAAAATTGCTTAGCAGAAATGGGTCTCCACTTGCTGAAGATGCTGGTTTAATTTACGCTGTAAAGCATAGCCTATTTGGTGGAAGGTGCACATTTAATTTTCTTGTGAGGAGAGTCTTGTGAGAATCTGAATTTACTGGTTCCACATATGTAAATGGTTCCAGTGATATATGGATTGCACTTTGGATAGTCGCCTGATTGGCTGTACTGAAATCAACACAGCTATCTTCACAAGACTTTCTCTGCTGGTCTTCAGGCTAGACCACTCAATATTAATAGCTCAACATTTCAACAAATCTGTATTTGATTTCCTGCCTCATGAGCCCAGCTGGTTGTTAAAAGTTGAAATAAATCATTTTGCCTAAATTAACAGTGTTCTTGACAGTCTGTTTTATGATATTTACCCTTGAATCCCACCATGCCTTATAAATTGGAGATGGCTGATTTACTCTGACAAGAGGAAAGAGGAAAGGAAGTGGTGAGCAGATAATTCATGTGCTCCCAGTAAAATCAGCTTCTAATCTCAGACAGAAGCTGACACCACTGGTCAGATTTTCAGAACAATTAAGAAATTTTTCCCACTATTTCTCATGCTATATTTTTCAATGAACATTGAAGATGATATAAATGTATATTAGAATAGCAATGTATCTGTGGAAGACAATAAATTTGAAGAATAGAATTTACAAATGAATAAAGAATTATTGGTTGGTCCTGAAATGTTCTTTCCTTGTTAGAAACATCAAATGATGCTAAAAAATTGATATTAGGGAAGATATTAAATATATAATTCCCATAAAACTATGAGTTTAAAAGGAAGTTGAATATGTCAAGAAAAATACCATTTTCAACACTCAGGTTTAATCAAAAGAGAATTGTTTCTTAGTATACTCTTTGATCTCTCAGTTTGAAAAAGATTTTTCTCAAGGAGATTGGCTGGTGTCTTCTGTGTATAAAGGAGGCGATATCAGCATCGAATCTAAGAAACATAGTACAAAGGGGTGAGATGGGAATAGGAATATTTTTGACTTGAGATAGATTCTAACAATATGGAAGAGGAGGAGATTTTGCACACTTACATGTGTATATGCTAGAAGCATGTCTGTCCCTTCAGTGATGCTACAGGTGTAAGGGGAAGATAGTTTACCTTTATTCGTTTTTTTAAGAAATAAGTCACCAGGCTGTGTACTTAGTTGTAGTTCAGAAGGTACAGAAGTAACAGCTTTACACCACTTTCTCTGACACACAAGTAAGATTCCTAAATATTATTTAACAGTGTGTGAAAAGACATCAAAAGGAATTAAGTAGGAAGTTGTGCAGCTAGCTCTAAGAGTGAAACAGAGGATATGACATCCTCATCCTTGATATTCACAAGCTTTTGCAACCCTACTCACTTTAACTTTTTCTGGAGATGTCCCTTGTTTCTAACACATAAAATAAGGCATAAGTGGTGTTGCCACCAAGGTTTTTGTATTATTATTATTTTGAGTTATTATTCGTAATGAGGTAATCATGGAAAGCATGAGGAGGCAAATTCCATCCCATTTGTATCATTATGAAGATGCTAGTGTAAAGGACAGAGGATCATTTCTCATGGGTGAGAATGAAGGCAGATATGCTCCAAACACACAATAATCGTTAGCTGCTTAAATGAAACAGCATGAATACCTATTAACAGGATGAAAAAAGCCTCATGAGAGATCTTGTTTCAGAAGCACACACCTAAGACAGTCCTGGTTACCTGGCTATAAACTGAGAATCAAATGTTCGAATTTCCCTTCATCAATTCAGGAAAAGATGTTATATAAGAAGATACTAAATTCCTTCACCCTTTCATTCTTTTAATTTTAACTATAAAATATTCATATGCAGGGATATGTACATATATAAAACCAGGATTAATAATATTAGAATAATAGTTAATGGGGTTTAGTTACTAATATGTGTAGAATATTATTTTAAGATACATTATATTGTTCATGCTATGAAATGTTTGTTTAACAATGAAAAGATATGTTGCATTCTTTTATGTTATATTTGTTTAACTTTGTGAAGCTGTATTGTACTGCTTGTCTAAAACACCTGATTGGCCTAATAAAGAGCTGAATGGCCAATAGCAAAGCAGAGGAAAGAATAGGAAGGACTGGCAGTAAGAGAGAAAAAGAGAAGAAGAAAAAGAAGAGACATTAAGGAAGCAGGATAAGGAGGATGACTTCAGGGTCCAGCCCTCCAGATATATAACAGATATGGAAGTGGAAGAAAATCAACAACATAAAGCAAAAGAAAAAGATGAAAGCCCAGAGGCAACAGGTGGATAGAATCATTCAAGAAAAATTGGTTAGAAACAAGTCAAGCTAAGATAAGCATTCATAAGTAGAAATAAGACTCCCTGTTTGTGATTTAGTTGGGAGCTGGATAGTGGGTCCCAAAAATTCCCAAGGAGTATAAAAAGGACAACTGCAATGTATCATTTCTTATGCTATCAATATTCATAGATTAGTCCTTGGATATTCTGTTAGAATGAGTGCTATCATCTGTAACAACTCCTAATATGCAAGTACTGTATGCATAATATATATCACATAAGGATAGTTAGAGCAGAAGGGGCAAAAATAACAGCATAAAAGACTCAATATGTGTTCATGGATAATTATTCTATATTTGAAATATAACAAATGAAAATAAGAAATTTGTTATAAGCATACATCAAAATCTAAGAAGTTGTCACATAAGTAAGGATGTTACATTTCTCCTCAACACTGCTTATATTTGTACAATTTTAAATTATCTACAATATTATAAAATAAACAAAGTTGCTTCATACAGAATTGCATACAGAGTGCTAAAATTACATGTAATCAGAATTTAAAAAAAGAAAAAAGGCAAATCCATCTTAATGAAAATTAACAAAATTGGAAGAAACACGGTCTCTTATTTAGAAGTGTGTTATAACAATATTGAAATCAAAATACCCTGGTGAAACAACATACCAACTGAAAAAAAAATCCCAGAATCATCCATCATTGGAACAGTTTTAAAAGTCCCCAAAATTAATTCAAGTGAAGTGAACAGCTTCTAAAATGACATTGTGCCTCATGTTTATAACTTTAAAACAAGTGCTTTCTTTTCTTATTTATTTAGGTCAATATTATATGTTCTATTGTGCAATGATTTTTTTTCCTCAGAAAACCTGTCTGAGGCTCAACTTCACAAGTTAAACTATTGTCCAACCTGTCGTCAAGAGCATTCAGACCGTACTTTGAAGAAATCAGGTGTACTCTCGAGGAAAAAAATAAAACAATAGTTATACTAACTGTCACTTATATTGAAATGCAACACTATGACCTTCAAGTTAAAATGATGTGACAACAGAGAGTTTAACATAAATTCAAAAGAAACCTTTAAGGGCATGTGAGGGTTGATTACCCAATTCAATAGACATGGGTAAACTGAAGTAGCAGGAAGCTGTGTTCAGTAGGGCCTGGTGAATGCAATTTGTATGGTTTAATACTACTCCATTCATTTGTTTGCAATTGCATTTTTTCTCTCAAAGACACAGTGACTCATAAACAAAGTCATTGCATTATTCCCTAGCATTGTATCAATCCTCATGGAACTAATTTTCATGTCCATAAAAACTATCATAACTGAAATGATTGGTTTTAGATATAGAAGGTTGGATTTATATAGGTATTATTCTGCTTTTTAGAAATATATAAAACTGAATATGTGTTTAAGATATTTGCTACTGAGTGATAGAGGTGTCACTTTTCAAATCTGTCATTGGAAATTATGAAAGAAATACAGAATAGGGATGATAGTTTTTAGATAGATAGCTCCCTCCATTGGTATTTTTAATTATTAAGTCATGGATTTAGAAAACTAATCAAGGTAAATTTTACAAACAAAAATAAGCTTAGCTTCCTTTCTATGATGCCTGCACCACCTGGAACCATGGTCAGGCAAGGGTCTTGGGAATAAAGAACACACCGAGACATGGGTCACTCTTGTAGGAAAAATGCCCATTTTATTGTGTTCCAAGGAAGCTTATATAGTGCTCTCCTTACCTGGTGGCCATACCCAACCTCTCAGAATTTTCCACTGCAAGCTCACCATCAACTACTTCCTTGTTATCAAGAACTCATGAGGGCTCCATGCTCAGAGCACCTGCAAGCATAGCAAAGCAAATTGTTCACTCTGACAGGCAAGGGGTCATAGAAAGTTAGGGTCTGAGGGTCTGCAGCTCCCAACATCTTTCTCTGCTCTCTACTCACAAATTTTATAGCAATAAAGATGTATATGATCTCTCAGTATAATATGCATCATAAATTTAAGATTTATCTAAACAAAATTGCTAAAGAGGGCAATGGGAGCTACCTTCCTTTTGGTGACCAGCTTCTGTTTTGTTTCTCATATAAGTTTTTAGGATATTGCAGTACACATTATTTCCCATGTGCCACTGGATATGAGTTTATTGTGTTTTAGTTTCAGATATGTTGAAAGAGCTTAGCCTACCAAAGTAAAACACTGGATTTTAAAATTGTTTGTGTTCTGTTTTGATGTTTCATTTGTATTTTATTGTACTAAAACAAGCATCTCAATACTACTCTTCTATTAAAAAGTCTTCATACCATCCACTGAAAGAAGATGCTTTCTAGTAAAGGTTGAGTGATGGACTGATCAATAGGTATAGCAGTATGCGATAAGAAAAATTTTATTTCTAAGTTTATTTAACAGCATAATATATTTTCTTATAGAGCCCATGACCTATCTATCAGGTATGATTGCCAATTCATGGAGTAGGTGTTAAATCAATTTTTAAAATTAACTTGGAGCTAACATACCAGTTATGTCATTACTGAAACCAGTGTATTTTGCAAGGTGTTAATATTGTAAAGTTCCTAGAATTGTAGGGTTTCTAGATGGGTGATAATTGCAATGACTTTTTTTGGTCTGATAGTGTTAATAGTATCTTACTGTATTATTAATGGTGTCTACCATTAATATAGAGTTGAAACTTCTGGTTGGGTACCCACTAAAATTCTTCATGTTTGACAACACTAGTATGTGATAAATTCAGCAATAGCCAATTTTAATTATTATTTTTATTTACCAAGTAAAAGAATAGCTGAAAAATGACTATACCCTGGAGATTCAGAACAGATTGAGTTGTCGTCTCTTGCCAAACATTGACAGAAGCATTTCTCTCCAGAGTATCAGATCTCTAGTATTGTTTTTTCTATTAAAAGTTATTAGGATCTTCTTTATCATATCATCATGGTTGACATTAATTTTACAAGTGTGAAGAAGAGTTGACTTTGTCCATTTAAGGACAAAGTAATGTATTTACTTAAGCCTGCTTTCTATCTTTAAATCATGTTTTCTGCATCCAACAATTAACGTTAGATTTCATGTATGAACACCATTGAAGACCAAAGAAGTTGTATTTACCCTAGAATTATATTGTCTTTGTTTCATGTCATGACAGAGTATAAGGAGAAATATGGAAAATGGTGATAGGATAAAATACAATTGATTAATAAATGAAGCAGTAAACATAATTTAAATACTGGATTTTTTTCTTTTCATATTTCACATTAAATTTCAAAGGACACATGAGTTTATATCTTCTAATATCAAAACAATTTTATGCTATTGTTTCTCAGTAACTTGCTAAAAATCATTCCCTAAAAGGAAGGTAAAAAAACATTTAAACTGATGATAATTTTTTTACTGTTTTTGTAAGATAGGTAATTAAATGCACATTTTTCTTACTTTATTTAAAAGTTGAGATTACTTAATAGTAACAGGAAAACTTAGTTTTTGGAGGAGAGTGGGGACCGCCTTCAAGTTTCTTGAGATGGTAATGAGCTGTTAATTGGGCATTTTTTTTCCTTCCTACCTGTGTGGAAGTTTCCATACGCTTTGGTTTTATTGGCCAGTACTATCTGAGATATGCGACTCCCTATATTTCCTTCTCAGCAAATGGATCGGATTATTTTACTTTCTCCTTGTGTAGTCTGATTTTACAGTGTTCACTTTGAATAACTTTTAAACTAGAGTCAAGGAGGAGCATAAATAAGCAGCAGAGAAAACACTTTAATTCATAATGATAAATGGCCACAGAGTCTCTGATAATCTTAACAGAATCATTCTCTCTCCTATGTGAGCGTGAATAATATTTAAAGAATATTAAATAACTGAATATTAGATCTGGTTTCGGAATTCTTTTAAACTAGTCACTATCTTGAATTTGAGATGATATATTGTTTCCATAACCAATGGTTGTTTTCTTTCAGGTAAATTTATACCCAGATGAATCTTTATGAACTTACTGATGCATTTAATGGATGCCTAAACATTTTCCCTTGAACCTTCATCTGCCCCATCCACACACAGACAATTAGAGGGCAAAGAAACTCATGGAAACGGGAATATTCTTTTATCTGTTTTTAATTGTTAAAATATCTGTACAAAGAAGACATGATCATTTATCATGCTTTAAAAATATAAGAAGACTGATTAAATAACTGAAAATCTCAACTTCTTATTGCCAATGAAAGCAGTTTTCTTTTAGATTGAAATATTTACATGTAAGGCAGGATTTTATTAACTTGGGAAAATTTATGGAGACATTTTGGATTTCTCAGATTAGATTTTGGCCAGAGAATATGCACATGCTATATTGGATTTTCTGAAAGTCATGACACAACTCAGAAGAACACTGCGAGGTATTACTGTTCTTTTCCTGTGTCAGCCTCTGTTGAAATCTCACAGAATCATTCTTTGGGCGCCTAGAGAACTTGGCAGAGGCTATGGCTACCAGTCTGTGATAGCAGAAGTCATTTCTCTTTGGCAGGATCCATAAAACCAAAGGCTGTAATAACTCCTCTGATGTAATTTTAGCGCGGAAACTGTCTTGTTACCATTTCCTTTTGCACTCAATGGCCCCTTCACCTGTGTGAATGACTGTGCCTCTCTGCGGTTCCTGTTCTACCTGTGACCTCTGATCAGCCAGAGTGGCACTTTTTTTTTTTCTCATAATGAATTTAATACTGGATAGCACATGCAATTTGATTGGGTTCCCATTCTCCTAAGACCTTTACTGGCTGCTTCAGTGGCCTCCCAAGTTAACAGGAGGCAAGCTCATAAGTTACTGGGTACCATTTTTTCCTCTTAATTGTCTTATAGGCAAACAGAAGGAATTACCTATGGTGAGCACACACAATTGTAGAAAGACAACTGGAAGGGAAATTATACAATATATTGATACTGAGTATTGTCTCTCAGCCTCAGATTTAATTGATTTTTACCCAGATTTTTCTGGGAGTAACAATGGTAAACGCCAGTGGTTAAAAAAAAATCAATTCAAAAACTTAAAAATCACTTCTTGAAGAACCCGTGTGTGTTCTTTGAACTTTCCAGCAGTTGTTTAAAGTGCAAATATGGACTATATACAATTTCAATAGCTGATAGTCCAAAGGGCATGTGCATAATATTTTGAAAGTTCAGGCAAAATATTCCTGAGTTTACCAGATTATCCTGAGGTTTCTCATCATGTCTGACATGGCAATTCTGGTAATGAACCCATGTGACCTTTATAAAATTACTACATGATTGGAAGAAAGAAGAGGAAGAAATTATAGGGAAATTTTTGCATTATATGAATGTGCACATACATATACTGATTTATGTATATGTGTGAAAAATGAAAATATTTATATAATGAAAATATAAAAATATAATAATGCATAAATACCTTATTTGCTCCTAGTGACCAAAAATATAAATTTGGAGCTATTCTATTATAAAGATGTAAATAAGAATATTTTAAATTTAAAAATATTTGGTCTCTCTAATTAATGAGTTTTGTTTTAATTGTAATTTGCATGCCACCTACATAAAAGGTATTTCAAATTTACTTTTTGACATTTGAAGTAAAATTACATATGAAAATTTATTTATATAGAATTGAATTTTGTTGGTGACTGATAGACTCAGTGAAATTGATCAGATGATTTTCCATTAGATCAGTACTCTTGTTTATTAAGATAAATTAACGGAGCACTGATGATAACATGGACCTTCAGGGAAACGTATAATACATGCCACAATTAATGAATGTAAGCAAAAATGAAACTTCATGGTGTTTGGCAGATTTTGGAGTTGTGTTACAAGACCCAGCGAAAGATGTCTTCAATAACAGAATCTCAGAAGTTTCTGTGTTTTCAGCTTTGGTGTCTACTCTATTTTGGTAACCTGAAGCAAAAGATCAGTTTTATAATTTAAGCAAGGAAAAATTGTTTTATTTTAGATCTGAGATTCTTCAAATATTGACAGATTTTAGGCAGCAAATATAAACATATAATGAGATTATTGAAATTAAATCTTTTCTGAAGAAAAATTATTTCTGAGATTGTTATTATAGATTCAAAATGATTCTTGAATCACAACCTAAAACAAATTCAGAATTAAGCTTACTATAATCTTGTAAAATAATAAGCACCACTAGAGGAACACCTTGGTAAAAAATAGATAAGGTCGTTTTATGGAAGATTGTTTTCCATCTCTTTACCACACTGTATGTTAGGTCAATGTGGAAGGAAGAGGTCAGATAGAATCTGACTGGGATACTTATAGCAATATTAGTGAATGTAATGATCATGATTTCTTTATTATCTTCCTATGACCTCCAACCACTCTCTTAAAGACTCACAGAAAGTAATAATTCTACAAATGACACATTACGTCTTTAGAAAAATGAAATGAGAATTTTATTCTGACCCTCTGTCCTGTAATATCAAAGTCATATAATACCTTCATGTACATTTAGCATCCACATACTAAAACCCCAAGTCTAGATGCTGAACTACCCTGACAGTGGAAGGGCTTCTGATCGGCTCCTTGGAAATCTTAGACTCAGGAAAATGATAGTCTTAAATCTACCCCACCATTGAACAGATCTTCCCCTTCAGCTTGAGATGCTGATATGAGGAAAGGTCCTGAGCTACCGGCTTGAAAAAGTATAAAAACTTAAGTAAAAAAAATCAAAAAATCCAAACTAAACCCAGAAACATTATACCGGACTATATTCTTATTCTGGTTGCTTTCAAGATTATCTGCTAATTTTCAATATTCATTGATTGTTTTCACATATCTACTCCTGTTTATCTTTTAATTTCGCTATTTTAAGGGCTCCTCAGGTTCTTAAATTCATGGATTTAAGTTGCTGGCACAAATTGTAATGATCAGTTGTAGGTTTTGAAATATTTTTCTCTTTCTACTATTTTCTCTTGCCATAATTGTATGCATGTTAGATATTTAAATGTTTTCTTTGTCACTCTAAAATTTCAGAGGACTATTTATCATCAAATTTCATTTTATTATTTAATGGTTGATATCTTCAACTGATTTATTAGAAAATGTATTTGCTTAATAATAAGCTTAATTTCATTTGGAATTGTTAAATGTTTAATTTTCAGGTATATAAAATGCTTTTTTGTCAATGTGTGAGCTCATTTATTCCACCTTTTATCATTTCATTTAGATGTTTCTTCCTGTACCTCATGGATGATAACTGTTTTAAAATTCATTGCATTTTCTTTTTTTATTTCACTATCTGTCACTTTTTCTTTCTTTGCTATTAATTCATAAATCTGCTTGTTTAAGACTATTGTGCATATCTCATTGATATTGGTATTGATATATTTACTTTATATATATTTTGAGTATCTTTAAAATTGGGTCAAAACTGGAAATAAAATTCAGCAGATAAGGTGTTTGCTGAAATGCCTGAGGTTTGAGATCTACAGGACCCACATGGGTAAAGAGAGAATGAAATTCTGAAAACTGTACCACAGTGTCCCCCGCCAACACACACACAGATACATACATGCACATGCACACAGATGCACCACAATGAATAAATAAGTAGATAGATAGATGATGGATAGATAGATAGATAGATAGATAGATAGATAGATAGATAGATAGATATTTCAATCTACGCAAGTATCATTATTCTTTACATGGAAAATAGTTCTTTTGATTTAAAATGGCATTAGATTATTTTATATCTGGAGATTTTGCTTTTCTTTTCAAGTACTCTAAAGTTTTTTGTCTTTGTGGCAGTCTGGGCATACTTTACAATGGAAATTGGAGTGAATACTTTAATGGGCATTCCCTACTTTTCTCATGGGTCCCTGGATTACTGGCTCTCCTTTAAGTGTCTTGTCATCAGTTTCCCAGTGGCCTCTTATCTCTACTGATAACCATTTCCTTTTTTAAAACACAGATATGTATAAATATGAAGAAGGACGCTTAAAAGAAATTCCACACTAGCTCAGAATTGAGTACAATACAGGGTTATTTATTTAGGACTAGACTCACAGATGAAAATCCTCTGCTGGAACGGGAAACAACAACCAAATCCTGCAACTGGAAATAAGATGGATTTGTGCTTTACATCGACATAAATAGTATAAGAAGCCACACCCAAGTAGGTGTGTAACTTAATGTCTACTGGCAGTAGGAATTCCTACAGCATAAACATATACAATGCATGCAATAACAGTGTGTGAACTTGAAGGTGAGCAGAGAAGAAATATATATGCATATATTTGTATGGGGTATTTGTATGTGTGTTTATGTGTATGTGTGTGGGGATATATATGTAGATATATTTGAGTGTGTATGTGACTGGATTTAGAAGAAGGAAAATAAACTAATAAATTTTGTAATCAAATTTTAATATTTATATATTTATAATCAGTCTTTAAAATATTTAAATTTTTAAAAATAAAAAGGAAGGAAGATAAAAGTGAAAATTAATTAAAATGTAAACTTGGAAAGCAATAGATAATGCCTAATTTGCGACTACTCAAAAAGATGCAAATATTTTATTTGCTCCTTTGAGATTAATCAATGATGTCAATATTCTAATGAAAAAATATTTGTTAGCATAATTTATGTTGAAATACATTGGTTGAACTTACTCCTATTCAAAAACTGGAGTTTCATAGGTATTATATCATATCATGTCATATTATATCATATACCAACATGCTGTATAATGTTCTTTTTATGTAGTTCATTTTTTGTTTTCAAAACCTTTCTCAATCTACATAATGACATGGTATGAATTTGAAAGATGAAATATATAGAACATGTTTTCTAAAAAACATTTTTGTTAAGATTTCAGGCTGATGCCTGTTTTTTCCACAGTGACATGTGTGTTTATGCAGTATAATTTGTTTCCCTAGCTTGTT
Organism: Myodes glareolus; assembly: GCF_982192425.1. Classification (NCBI taxonomy): domain Eukaryota; kingdom Metazoa; phylum Chordata; class Mammalia; order Rodentia; family Cricetidae; genus Myodes; species Myodes glareolus. The sequence goes on along the minus strand of NC_142037.1, from coordinate 74,782,470 downwards.
TGCATAGCTATTAGGGAATGTGTAGAGAGATACCCATTTACACATTGGTGTAATATGAAGGCTTGCTTGTTGAAGTTTCTGTCCTGCCCAGTTCCCAATGCTGGTAGGTCCCAAAGAAAATCACACAGAGGCCTACATAAGTTACAAACTGGCCCATTAGCTCAGACTTCTTATTAGCTCATATAACTTTTACTACCCCATTATTTTAGTATATGTCAACCACATGACTCAGTACCTTTTTCGGCAGGGTAGGTCACATCTTTCTTCAGTGTCTGAGCAGGACTGGGGAAAAAGCTTCCTTCTTCCCAGAATACTCCTGTTCTCATTGTCCCACCTCTACTTTCTGTCTGGTTGCCATGCCTATACTTTCTGCCTGTCTACTGGCCAATCAGCATTTATTTAAAACATAATTGACAGAATACACATTTGTCCCACACCACATTGGTTTTTAGGTACTTTTACCTTTTGTTTAAGATGATTATTACGATGGACCTTTATTATTAAATGCATGTGTACTACGGTACATATTTGTATTACATTACATATGTTACATTATATATGTATATATGTAACAATAAAAGTGATATATATTACATTAGTTTGATTAACCTTATTATCTAAAAGCAAATTATAGTTTTAAAAGGAAAATACTTACTGATCTTGGAGAATCAACAGAGTGAAGTAAAAGGAGAAAAAAACAAATCAATAAATCTACAAATGTACTGTTGTTTATTGTCATTTCTTCATTTCTTTCAATAACAGAGGTTTTAATTAGCAAAAGTTTAGTATATAAGCAGTGCCACTTAACTGGGAGAAATTAATGTTGTATCCTGAAATCTTTTAGTAAAGTGAGCAACTGATATCCACAGAGGCTAATTCTGTAACTACAATCTGTTATGACATGTTGCATGGTGGCCATGTGAGTCTTCACAGTGATAGCAATTTTAACTTGGCATTCACTTCTGATATTCACTGGTGACAAAATGCCTTTACTTAAGCTTCAAATTGTAAATGATATTTGGGACTGTCTCAGAGTTCTTCCATTTCTTGCAACTGATTTTGAGAAATATGCTTAGGATGTAACCACCTACTTTGGAAGGAAGGGGAGAGGAGCTCTGTAAACCATAAAACATTTAAGACAAAGATTACACTAGACTGTATGCAGGATGACTTTAACTTTTGTATTTTATGAGAAAGCATTTTATTCTAACATCTCGAGAATACAAATGGACTGACTGGTATTTAAAAATTCCCCTTGCTTGATTTCACACTTTGTTACTAGAGCTTGTCTTAACAACATATACAATAGTTCATGAGTCTGAGCAAATACCTGTTTGTTGTTTGGTTTATGACAGACTATAGTGCCAAATAAAATAACTTTTCTTAAAAAGAATGTTATCTGAATATTTTCTCCATTACAGAAGTTGTTTACTGTAATAGTTGTAAAGTATAATAAAATCAAAGTCCGTTGCAGTGTTCATTGAACATTCAATAATCACAGTTATGATATATGCTTTATTATACAAGGCATTCAATATATACCCCAAATTATGCATACATGTTTATTTTATAGAAATTTTTCTAACTTATTTTAATTTATTTGTTTAAACATTTTAATAGTATGTGTAAGTCTCAGTTAGAGATTCTATTGCTGTCAAGTGACACCATGACCATGTAAACTCTTATAATGAAAACATTTAATTGGGGTGGCTTACAGTTTCACAGGTTTAGTACATTATCATCATGGCAAGACATAGTGACATACAAGCAGACATGGTGCTGGAGAAGGAGTGGAAACTTGAACATCGCAATCTGCTGGCAAGAAGAACTGAATTGTGTCACTGGGTGCAACTTAAGCATAGGAGACCTCAAAACCCATCCCTAAAGGGACATACTTCCTCTAGCAAGGCCATATCTATTCCAACACAGCCCCATGTAATATTGATACTCCTTTTGGAAATCCATATTTCTGCCAAACCACCATTAAATTTGGTGGTATATACAGTGGAACAATTTTTTTTTACTAACTGCTAACCAAATAAATTATTAGAACTATGATTTGACTGAGTAATAAAGACCGTATCCAGCAAAGACAAGATCCTGGGAACTCTGTAATTCTGGTGAATCTGTCTTTTTTGTCTTTAGACCTCTCTTGAAGTCTTTAAAATGATTTCATTCTTTCTTCTTTACACTTACTGCATTCATTAAATCAGGACACTGGAAAGGTCTGTTCATGTCAACTTGGAGTTTTGAAGTCCTCCCATGTCTAAACATCCATTCAGTTTCAAATACTGGGTCAATATACTGCTGTTATTACATGGACTCTTTTTTTCTTTATTCTCTTATACATTTCATCCTTATTCTATACCCATCATTCATAAGTCTATCACTGTACTTCTCATTTGCGTAAAGTATTTCATAAATGTATATGATATATCCTGTTCAAATTCACATGGTACTACCTTCTTTAATCTACTTCCAGGCACCCAAACGTATCTTCCAGATTCTTTGGAACTTCATGCAATTTTTAACAACCCAGTAAAACCAATTAGTGCTTCTCTAATTATAGGGAGCCTTTCTTGAGTTCATCTAGCATGTATTGAATGATTTGGATTGTGATTTATATTTTCATGGAAATTTTCCAATGAATGACATATTATTTATTGCAAAATATATTCTTAGATGATATATCCTAGACCTAAATTCTACTTTAAATTCAAGTCTGTAATTCAACAAAATTGTTTTGCACTAGTTACTATTTTACTGATTATTTACCTGTTCTCAAAAATCAAACTCTAAAAAATAATTACCTTGGTTTTATACTTTTAATAATAGTAGTAGTAATAGTAAATTATAGTGTAATTAATTTTGACATAGGAGAAGTTAGAATTTATATAAAAGAATATGAATATTGACTGAAAAAACAGGTATATTTTGTATTCTGTTTGAACTTCAAGTAAGGAGTTATGAATAATTGAATAAATTATATATACAAATGATAATATCATGTCCTGCATAATGAACTATCAACAGATGGAGACATTTTTCAAAACAACGTCTGATATTATTATGAATATTTTATGAGACTTTAGAAATCACCAAGTTTCTTAATTACTTAATATATTTTGTTAAGAGTTGTTTTTAGTAAAGGTATGAGAAATTTTCTTTTATAAGACTATGGATAAAACAAAATAAAATATCTCTAAGTATGTAGAGATAAAAACAAAATGTAATTTTTATATTTATATTTTATTTTTAAAAGTACACTTACTTTGATTTGTTTGAAAATAGGTTCAGTATGGGACTAAAATAGGATTCATTAGCATAGTATTAATATTTACCAACACAGAGACATATTCTTCCTAAGGGATTATGTTTTATCATGCTGAGAAATCTAGCTGCGATCATGTTTTAGTATTTGTGAATGGATAGGAAATTTGCATTGCTGCGGTTTGCTTACTGCTATGAATTTTGCTTTGTATGTTAGGCCACCTACACAAAGCACTTTTTTTTAACCTAAATAGTGAGAATATTCAAAATACTTTGTATTCTCATGCCTCAAATCAGATCGTGAAATAATTTTATCAGATTTACAAATCTTTTGTTTTCTTGTCACCCTAGACACAGTATTCAGAAGTTTCTAGGACATTGCCTTCAATATTTGAAACAACTGAACATAGGATGTTTTCTCATAGAATTGAGTTCCACTTCAGTTAATTTTTTTAGTCATAATCTGAAAATGTACTTGTTATTTATAACTTCAACACAGGTGTAATTTTGTTGTTAAGCATTTTCTTCCTATAACAATATTTCTGAATGAATGTTTCCTTGTGATTAGGGAGGCTATTAAATTTTATTCAATTAAATCTAATCTACTTGCTATTGGGTACCATTTTTTTTAGATTACATATTGTTATCTGACATCACAGGCGTAGAATTCACTTCTTCAAATTTTAATTGCCATTATGCATTACCTATTGCATAATAAGTGTGTTAATAAGCTATCTGGAATTGTAAGTTATAGTGGCTATACACAGTTTCTTCTTGAGGGACGGTTCCATCTTAAAATGGGCTTAAAGTGATCTAAATCTTATATATGACTTTCATGCATCTAAAATGAAAACCATGGGTGTATTTGGTCAAATATATTTATTTGCTATATTAGGCCTCCAAATCACATAAAACAAATAGAGAAATAATAGATTACTCAGAAAGATCTGTTGGTAATTAAGAACTATGGAATATTTCTGTGTGTTGTATGATTTCACTTTAGATATGATGCATTGTAGCTACAAATATTCTCCACCTCACTGGTCCCCCTGGACTAAGTTTTCTCTGTCTTCCTGTTTTCGAATCACTTACAAAATAACCACTCTGAGGCTTAATATTATTTACATACTTTTTGGCCTATTAGCACAGACTTCTTATTAACTTACTCTTACATCTGAAATTAACCTGTTTCTGTTATTTTATATGTTACCATGAGGCTCATGGTTTGTTGCCTCACATCTTGCTTCTTGGGCTGGTGCATGGTGTCTGCCTGATTCTGTCTTCATTTTCCCCGCATTCAGTTTAGTTTTCCCACCTAATTATATTCTGCTCAGCTGTAGAAATTCCTACAGTCAGTAGCCTTTAAGTTACTCGTTCCCTTGGACGGGGCCTCTAATACTATAAATGCTGATGTAAGCACATGGTCCCCCTCTTTTCTGGCTGTGGGATTCAGCAGCTGTTTCCCATTCTGAGAAGAAGACTTTTTTTTTTTTTTTTAATTAACCCTTTTCCAAACTTTATTCCCAGGCTTCTTCAGCTTAATTTGCTGCAAAGAATGAATTGTGTTTAAGCAAAAAGTGAAAAGAGCTGCAGTGTCCAAGGGGCTTGGGTTTAAAAATATTAGCGATCTAGATTTGATCAGATCCATAAAAAAAAAGATCCATAAAATAAAAAGACCTTTAAAAAGCAGCCATGATATAAAATAGCAGCTCCTGTAACTTCTGCAAGTGTCGCTTCTCCAGAAGTCGCCTCAGCTCAGTTTGCCTCGTTCTTAGAAGCCTCATCAAAATTCTCCACCAGATCTGGGACTTCATCATCATCATCCTCTCCAGTAGCAAGGGGTGCTTTTCCATCCACAGATTGTTTGGGCAGAGCTTCAGCCAGTCTCCTTAAACTAGTCAGACTGTCTGCTCCAAGCTGGTTTAGAATGCTGGGAAGCATTTCTGTCAGTTGCTTTGTCTCGGCATGGCCTGTAATGGTGAAGGTGTTTGCTGCCAGAGACGCCTGAACTTTAGGGTTGTTAAAATGGATCACTGTTCCTTGGTTTGTAAACATGTTCACCTCTTTAATACCAGAGATATTGTTCACCCCTAACTTCTTTAAAGAGAACTGCAGTTTTTTATCGTCTGCTGTAGCTGTTCTGTGAACCCCCTTCGTCTTTCTGCGAGCAGCTCCTTTCCCACCAATGCGCACTTGTGCCTGCAGCTTGGCCAGTTTTTCCTGGTTCATGATCGTTTCTTTCATCTTGTCGGAGTGGAAATGGGGTCGCGCGGGGGACTAGGGTTCGCGCTCAGGGGGTCTCGGGCGGACCAGCTGAGATTGAGAAGAGGACATTTATCTGTGAGTCTACCACTAAATAAATAACCCTATATTATACTCAATTCCAAGCTAGTGTGGGATTTCTTTTTAGCATCCATCTTCATTGCTCTGCCCAAAATGAAAAAAGCAGCTTCTATATTAATCAATGATAATAAAACATACACACAGCCTATGGATAGAAATCCCACATCAGTCTAACAGTTGGGGAAGAAAGATAAGTGAAGGAAATATTATAATAAACTATCTCCAAAATACAAAAGATTGAAATAGAGCTGTCTTTTTCCCACTACAACAAGAATAGAGGCTGCCTATGGGAGGAACAGATGGCACTTGAGCTTCAGGATATTGGCCCACCAAAGCAGAAGGCACTAATGGGTGAATCTCAGATATGCAATGCCCTCTGGACCATGTACTCTGTCTCTTGCTACTGCTGTGCCTCTACATGCTTGCCCCTGACATTTTTCTCTGGTATCTGGCATGGTGTGAATGGGTATGCGGGGATTGCCCCTGCCTTTTATGTAGTGTGATCATCTCATGTAAATACCACACTCTACTAGCCAGTTTTACCTGTGGATTATTATGAAGATGTTTTCCTCTTAAGCTGTACTGTGTACGTGAAGTAATTATTTTCTATAATCATAGAGCTAGTTAAATAGAATTCTGATGATTAAGGTGTTTTTTTAACAAATATAGTAAAGGGTTATGACAGAGGTCAGTTTAATGAAAAAAATTATATAGGTAAAGGCAAGATAAAGCACAGGCTGTGGATCATAAAAGAAAAGAGTAAGGAAGCGTCGTGCAACTAGGACTTAGGTGTTTATCTTGAGGAGCCATGTAGTTTAGATTAATGACTAAGGAAAACATTGAGCCCCAAAAGCAAGGTTAGCTGAAGTGTTGTTGTTTTTTTAATCTTAATATTGGGACATGTGTTCATGGGTTTAAATGAAATGATGACTTATGATTAAGTTAAGATATTCTTGTTAATAGCTTTGAGGGAGAAAATATTGGGGGACAATTTAAAATTTTGAAAGACACACTTTTAATAGTTGAATGGCAGACTGATTAAGGTCAGGAAACAAGAACAATGGTAACTTGACTATTGCTGGCTTTGAAGTCCCTTTCTTGCAAGGATAGTTTGGTGATCAAAGGTGATGATTAATTCCTAGTGTCTATTTGTACCCTCACCTTCCTGATAAAAATCCTATTGATAAATGGGTTTTCACACTGAGAATTTAAGGAAGAATTCACTGAATGCTTTTCGTATATAAACGTTTAGATTTGTGATTCTTTTAAGTTTTTTATAAGATTACCCTTTGATATAAAGGATAAAGTCATTGATCTTTTCTTTGTAATAACAAAAGGCAGCTTGCTAGTAAAGGAACTGCCTGAAAAATTACCTTGTTTGCTTGCTTAAACTCTGTTACTCTAACAAGTTGCTTGAATATGAATGTATGTAGGTTCTTTTGGGAATAATTTGCTTTTTCCTGTAATATTTAAATTGTTTAATCACATAAGGAAAATGGGAAGCATTTTTACTTGGATACATTGTACTCATTCACTTAAAAATAGAATGTAACCACAGTATAATTTTTACATTGCTTGAAAGAATTTGCTGAGATATGTAAGCTGTAAAGTAAAATAAAGATAGAAAGATCTTGAAGGTATGTGTGTGAGTCCTTCCATTTTTCACCGGCCCCAGAGAATTAAGAATTAAGTTTTACTCCCTCAAGTAGAAAAATAAATTAATGATTATTTGATTGACTCTGGTTCTCCTTCTATTCCTAAGCTGCTGAAAACTTGTTGTTACAGCAACAAGAGTTGACCTTGATAACAATAGTGAGGTAGCACTGTTTCATCCTTGAGATCCTTCAAGCTAACTTGCTGAATGCCATTACTAAACATTTTCCCAGCTTATGTAATCAAACGAAAATATCTCTGAATACATTACCTCCTCCCCTTTAATTGTATCTGTGATAATGGGCTAAAAGTTAAATCACAGATCACTGTGAAATTCTTCTGTTAAATTAATTGAATATCCAAAATCTTATATATGTAAAAAAAGAAGTACAGACAGTTTATGTTGATAGAGTTTCAAATATATATCATTATGTTGAAAAGAATCTGAAGGAAATAATAGAGAGTAATTTTAAAGGTTCAGTGTCCTTCTTTAGGGAAAATGTTCTTCAAAATAAACAAAGTTCTTTACCGTGTTAGTTATTTGCTATTAGTTCTGTAAAGCATTAATATAGACACACTAATTAGTAGGAGAATTATACAGTTCACTTTGAAAAATAATAGAACATTTTCAGTCCTGGGGCTTACAGGATCCCCCAGCCATTGGTGCTTGTCTGAATTTTCAATAACGAGAGTGTGTTTCATCATGTCGAATTGGCCGAAATTTCTTTTTTTTTAATTCATAAAAGTTTATTAATTTATAAAAGTTTCCATTTCTGCCCCTCCTCCCAACACCCTCCCACTTCCCCCACTCCCTCTCCTCCTCCCCCTCCATCCCTAAGAGCAGTCAGGGTTTCTTGTCTTGGGAAGTTCAAGTTCCTCCCTCCTCCCTCCAGGTCCAGGAAGGTGAGCATCCAAACAGACTGAATCCCAAAAATCCAGTATATGCAGAGGAAACAAGTCCCAGTGTCATTGTCAATGGCTTCTCAGAAAGTCCCCGTGCCAGCCACATTCAGAGAATCCGGCCACATTCAGAGAATCTGGTTGTATCACGTGCTCGTTCAGTCCCAGTCCAACTGGCCTTGATGAACTCTCATTAGATCAGTCCCCTTGTATCAGTGGGTGAACGCATTCCTCATGGTCCTGCCTTTCCTGGTCATGTTCCAGAGCCATCTGTATACGACCCTCTAGCAATAGTAATACTTTTAAATATGTCTGGAATTTTCCATGTGGAAGTCTTGTGTCGTCTCATTAGTTTTACTTCCATTTGTATTATTTTTATGATATTGCCATTTTAATTCTTTAATTTGCTTTTGTAATTGTTGATGATATGGAGTAATTTCTATTTTAAGGTTTATTTTAGAGTAATTTCTATTTTAAGGTTTATTTTATTTTTATTTCCTCTGTGTGGACCTATGTTCATGTATTCTCCTATGAGTACTACCACAGATGTCATACAAATGTATTGGGTTTTCTGAAATCAGAAATACAAGTAGCTATAAACCACTTATGTGGGTACTGGAAGCTGAACTCAGGCTATTTACAATAGCAGCAAGCACTTTGAATACTAAGCAACCTCTCCAGCCCATAGAGTAAATTTTCTGGTATATTGAATATTAATCAAGTGATCTTGCTGGCAACACTTACAATTGCTATGATTTTCTATTTATAAAATAATGTGAAATTCAAATGATAAAAGCTTTGTTTTTTATTTTTTATAGCTTATGTTTCAATATTTATATTAATGAAATATGAAGAGCTTCAGGGAAATTATAAACACCTGACAATAATTATTAATACTACATTTTCTTATTTTCTTTTGTAATAACATTAATTGATAATTCCCACTTTAAACAATTTCACCACAGGGCCTACTTGTATGTATATGATTGCTAATGTGTGATTATTTTTTCATTTCAGTAATGTTTATTATGGAATTGTGCTACGTTCATATTATGTAGAGTTAGAGTTTTGATGTTGTGTGTTAACTTAAATTTAATCTCAACCATATTTCTTTCTTTCTTTTGTTTATCCTTCATCCTTTTTATCCTTTTTTTCTCTCTCTTTTTTACAATTTTCTTATATCTGAGAAGAATCTATGATGAAAACTTCTAAGACGGCATCTAAGATTCTCTGCTTGTAGATTTTACATAACTTGAAAAGTTAAACAAAATATTAAGACAGTGTTGCCGAATGGTATTTTAAACAGCTATTACCTGCAACAGTAAGAACCTTCTCTGATGAGAGATGAACATAGTACTCTTCTGAGTTAGTTCTTTATCATTTAGCAAACTATGGCTGCTGGGAGTGATTTTTCTATAACACAGAGTACATTCTGTATTTTACAATTTTTTTTTAGCAGTTTTAGTTTTTAACAAGTTGTGTTTATTGCTATATCAAAACAAATCCAACTCTATAGGAACTCTAGAGTCAGTACTGTTTAACAGTTACAACAAAACTTTTGTATAGGTATAGGGCATAGGAAAATTATCTGGGCAAGTATAGTTTGAGCATGGGGTTTATGTCCAGGGGAATAATAATAAAAAAATAAATAAAACAGCAGCAACAAAAAGAAATACAAGCAAAGTCCAGAAGAGAGTAAAAAGATTATTTTTTTTATGTATTATTCCTATGGATCCTTTTAGGGTAGAGCGACTTGGATGAGAACCATCCTGATATGCAATCGTTCTTCACAATTTTTTTCTCCACCTCATCCTGAAGTGTGGCTGTGGCGTTGTCATACTTGCCCCATTCAGATGAGCCTGATGAGGTGGATTTGTACACTTAGAACTAGATCATCATAAATTGTGGAGAACCTTGCCTCCATGTTTACCACTCAGTTATCTCAATGTATCTATCAGGCCCTGGGCTATATCACTCTATCCACTGTCTTCATACCTCGTCTACTGATATTTACCTCTTTTTGCACTTTGTTGAATTCTTACTTGATGTGGGAGAATTGTCTGTATTCTGTCAATCATATTTTAATAAAACACTGATTGGCCAGGCAGGCAGTATAGGCGGGAAAACCAGACAGGAAGTAGAGGTGATGCAATGAGAACAGGAGAATTCTGGGAAGCAGGGAGGTTCCTCTAACACTCCTGCGCAGACCACCGAAGAGGCAACAACATGTGAACTGACAGCTGAAAGAGGTACCAAGCCAAATGGCTAACACAGAGTAGAATTATGGGTTACCGTAAGATGTCAGAATTAGTTAATAAGAAGCCTGACCTAATGGGCCAATCAGTTTATAACCTTATGGAGTCCTGTGTGTGATCTTTCTTTGGGAGTTGCTGGCTGTGGGGTACCAGGCGGGACAGAAACCCCAACAAGCCGGCCCTCATGCTACACTTACTCTGGCCTTGAAATCTATCAAGAGATTTAGTGCAACATTTGACTTTCTATCAGTTTCCCTAAAAACTGCAGATTAATATAAATCTGGCCACATTTGCTTTTGAATGACATCTATAGTCATTCATTTGCTTTCATGTTTTTCACAAGTATGTTTTACATGTAAGTACAAATCATCCAAATCTGTCAGACCCTCTTCAAGCAAAAAAAAAAAAAAAAAAAAAAAAAAAAAAACCACAATAGGAGTCTGCAAGAGCACTATAAGTGTTGTACTTCTTAGGTTCATGCTGAATTAGCTTTTTAAAAAAAAACCTTAGCAGATACAATCAGCTAAGTACCAAATATACTCCTGTATTTCCATTTCTCTCAGTAGTGACTGGCTAACCTCCATGGTCTTCTAATATATGATACTGATAAAGACCTCAACCCGTGATGATTAAAAGTCCAGCAAGATGCGTGTGCACGCATGCACACACACACACACATGCACGCACATGCACACGCGCACACACACACACACACACACACACACACACAAACTTTAAAAATGAACTCCCCTTGTATTGTGTCAAGAAACTCTCTAAAGTAGGGATAGGAAGTCATAGAAGCAATTTTCTATTTCCACAAAACCTTTACTGATTCCATCCATCCTACAACCCACAGCCTCATGATTGAGGCTTTGAGAGAATCATTGCTTAATGATTTAAAAGTCTTTTTCCTATTCCAGCAGTCCTGGGTGGGAGTATTTCTTGATCATTATAGAATCCTGTAATGAATGAGCCTAGGTTGCATGTGTAACATCCCACAACTAAGGACACACAACTGCTAACACAGTTTGCTCACAGACCTTAAGTGCCACTTTCAAAAACTGCAGTACATTCTCTAGAATATTATACTATTGGAAGTATTCTTATACTTTCATTAGAGACAGATCAAGGAGGCATGGTACCACATACACTGCATAGAAACAGCTGTACTAGAATTCCTCACAAGAAAACTACCTTGAAAAATGGCTCCATGTTTGTCACATGTCTTGTTGTGCACCGTAGATACCATGCAGCCATATCTCTGTAAATTACCCTGTATTCTGTCAATTCCTGTTTGAATGCTCTATGTCTTTATTAGAATTATGTGTGCATATATCTGTTCTCCCCAAGCCTAGCACTAATGACAGGCATTACAGGAGTGTGCGTGGCACAATGTCAGGTACATCAACATAAAGGCTACCTCAGTATCAGTGATGATTCATGCAATCAGCATCATTATTGTGCTACCCATTATGTAGGTAACTCTTTGACAATTTGTTTCTCCATAACAATGGTGTGCTGTTTCTATAATTCTGAGGCAAGGCTGTGTGAGTCTTGTGATTTGCTGAGTATCCCTAAACTTGTGAGTTTCATGAGCTTCCTGAGGCTTGTAATTTACCTTCTTATCCCCAGTAAAAGAAACCTCCATCCTTCCTAACATACAGAGTGTTTTAATTTGGAGGAAAACCAGCAGGTTCTTCATTTAGAATATTTCCAGTTTGTTAAATGTAAACTCTAAATGCAAAGTACAACACACACACACACGCACACACACTGAATTCTAATTCATGATCTTGAAAATAGAACCAGTAATGTCATTTTTAGTTATGAATTACCTTGGTATTGTCACCAATTTTGGGTAATATATCATTTGTTTCTTTTTAAATGGTGAATCTGTGAATTTTGCTTTTAAACAATTGTTAAGCTCTATTTTTGGAATACATATTTATGAAATATTATCATTTGCATTTCTTCTTCTCAGTTATAATAAAATGGTACTGGACAATTCTATATTCTCTCAATTATATTTTAAATAAACGCTGGTTGACCAATAGCCAAGCAGAAAGTATAGGCAGAAAAACCAGATAGGAAGTAGAGGTGGGGCAATGAGAACAGGAATATTTTGGGAAGAAGGAAGCTCTCTCCCCAGTCCTGCCCAGACCACCTAAGAAGCAGAATGTTACTTGCCCCACTGAAAATGGTACCAAGCCATGTGGCTAACATAGATAAGAATAGGGGGTTAATGTAAGTTATAAGAGCTAAAACAAAGCCTGAGCTAATGGGCCAATCATTTTATATATAATGTGTGATTTTTCTGCGTGATTTTTCTCTGGGACTTACTGGCTGTGGGAACTGGGTAGGACAGAAACCTCAACAAACAAGTTCTCATGTTGTAATACAACACAGAGAAATCATTTAGAAACTAAAGACAGACAGCAGATAGACATTGGCCATATGTAATCCTGAGAAGACATGTAAAGTATTCAATTGTGTTGCATAAAAAGAGTAAAAGTGTGGGGAAATCATTTAGCATCTTACAAGGTGAGAAACATCTTTATATGTTTGCATGGGTCTCAAAATAAAAGCGTAAATTATGACAAATATTTTCTATTATAGTTAGTGTTTCAAATAAAACAGTATATTTATACACACAATATTCTAAAAATATTTTATATGTGTTATTTGTGTTCAAATTGAGTTTGATAGTTTTATTGGCAATTTGATTTATAGATATATGATAAAGAAACTGATTTATTAATGAAATCATCACAAGTTTTATTAATTTAACCTTGATATTAGCCTATAATTTATAATTTAGCTATTTTCATACCCAGAAAACTTCCTATTTTTTACAATAAAGAAACTGACCTTTTTCTTCATTATAAAGGTATTAAAATGTATTTTTCTCTTTCATGGGATAACATAACACGTATTTCAAATTTTCTCTCATCTAATAGTCACACTTTTTCATAGATTTCTTAGATTTAGTTGACCTCACCTTAGTAGCTTTTATATTTTCTAATTTAGTCTTTAACATTCTTAAACATGCAGGTCTGATATGTAGGAGGATTTGATTTCTGTTCTTTGCTCTCCTGTGGACACTATCTAATACTATATATATATTTAATCAGCATATTTTTAGGACCATAAATCTCAAATTATTTTCCTTACATCTTAATTTTTAAGTTATTTACAATATTTCTCAGAAATGTTGCCATACAAAAGCAAAAACTGCTAAAGTATTGCAGATGTGTGCTTTCACTGAAAACCATGCAAATATTTCCATATGGTGATTTTCATTTACAGATTTCCCCAAAAAGGGATGTGGCAAAGTTTATGGTTCAATGTGGTTTTCTAGAAGGAATCTTTAATTTTGTTTATGTTTCAGCTACAGTTCTATGTATGTTCTACTTATGTTTTGCTTGAGATGATGCTATTGAAGCATGTCTATGAGCTGGGTTGTTGTTTTGCTTTGTTTTCCAAGGATTCTAGGCCAGAAGGTTACTCTTTGATATTCTATTGAATTCTTTCTAACTTGTTGAAGTTTATAAATATACCACATCTGTGCAAAGCTTCAAAATATAGGCAGTGACACAGCCTTCCTCTGTTTGAAAGAAATAGAGTGTTAAAGGATATAGAGGGAAAGACAGAGTCCAGGGACTGATGGAAATCACTTGAATCACCACAAACGAAACCTGAGGTGATCTTGCACCATGAGAAATGATCTGTAAGATCTGAGCCACCAAAGGCAGAAAATGATACACTGCTAACAGCTTGATACATATTTACAAAGGCCTATCCTTATATCATTTAAGTCATTCTTTAAAAATACCATCAGGGTGAGGTATGTATGATGTTCACAGTTTACAGAGAAACACATGAAGATTTTCTGAATATAATAAGATTTATTTCCACTTGTTTGTGTGCTGAAAACTGGGCCATTTTATAATGTTGTTGAAGTGGTTAAAACTGTAAGGTAATTATGTTATGAGTTTCTAGTCTTGAGAATAGGTTTGTGCTGTCTTCTAGGAATGAGGCTAGCATCCTGGATTGCACTGGTACTTATGAAAGTGCTTATAATAAATTCAAGCAACCCACATACTGTTCCTTACTGCATACAGTTGGTTCGTGTTTTTGATGGCTAATGTGTGACATCAAAGTTGCTTTAACTTGCATGCCAGTGCTATGCTAGTCAGACATTCCTGTCACCATAGTAATGAGGAAAATAAACTTATTTTATTGTATAGCAGTTCACCTCTGATGTTTCCTGGTTTAGGTAGAAACTTGAAAATATAATTCACAGTTTCTTTACTCCATTAATTAGAACTAATTTGGGAGATTCTGGATAAAGATATTTCAGATGTTCATGAAATATGCAATGACTTTCTAAAAATGCTAATATATTTAATTCTTTTTGAACTTTTTACGATTTTCTTCAACAAAACATTCCAAAGTAAAAACTTTGCAAATCTGTATCAGTTTCTTTAGATTAATGTTCAATAAGTGTTTATGGGTGATGTACTGAAACAAAGAGCAAATCGAAAAACTAAGTGGCAGAATATCTACAAAATATCCATAAAACACTATAATACAAAATTGAGAGCATAGATTCACACAAGCTTTCAGAAAAATAGCTAAATGTGCATTTTTTGTACAAATAAGTATTATAGGAAATGTTTATAGCCTATAATAATATATTTATCAATTTATTCATTAAAGTTTTAATATGACTAGTATTAAAAACTGCATCTTATAAATAAAACTGGTACCTGACCTCACTTGTCCCAAGCACCATCAAGCTCCTGAATATATCACTATGCAAACACTAAGCACTCACTTCATTCAATAGTTTTGGGGATTTTATCAAATATTGAATTTATGATATATTAAATTATTAAAATATTGTATATAAAATTTTTAACAAAAATAGTAAGATAAACATAAGCCATGCCTGTCAAAAAACTAGGCAAGCTACCTGCGAACCTTCTCCACTCTCCCTTCTCCCCTGAACCCATTCCTTAATAGTCCATAATTCTGCACCAGACCATCAGCCGAAGCCTCACCTCCTACTTCTCTCCCTGACCACATCTCCTGTACACCCCACAGATCTTTCTTCCTGGCTTCCCTTCCCTAATTTGTAGATATATACTAGGGCCCAACTCATGTGGACATTCCTTGCTCAGTCACAGGCCATATCTCCCAGAAGACTGATTTCAGACCATCTAGGCTATCATTGTTTCCTGAGACACAATCCCTCTGGCTCATCACTAGTGCTACAACAGAACACTGGCAGCAACCCCACCCCACCCCCACCTACATCACCTTCCTGTATATCCCAAAGACTATCCCTCCTGACTTTCCTGTTCATACTTGTCAGTATATCCCAGCCCAAATTCAGGTAGACTCACTTGCTCAACCATAGGTCATGCCAACCAGAAAGCCAGGTCAATTGCCAACTTTCTCTGCTGCCCTGGACCCAATCCCTCAGATTCAGTTCTTACACTGTAACAGACCACCAGCTTCACCTCCCTTCTCCACTTCCCGTGTCTCCTGTGGGTCACACTGGCCAACCCCTCCTAACCTCCATACTCCAAACAGTCACTAAGTTTGAGTATCCAACAGTAGCATCCCAGTTCATCCCTGTTAACACATCAACCAAGGAGGGTAGTAAAACAGACAGCGCACAACAACCACACACTGGAAAACCAGAAAAGAAAAAAAAAAGAAAAGAAAAGAAAACAGAAACCAAGAAACAAAACACTCATCCAATAAGCATAAACTCATAAATAGATACCTAGACCTAAAATCACAACAAACTCCAATGTCTAGAAGAGCAGTCAATAATAGCCAGGGCCAAATGAGTTCACTAGAATACAGCTGTCCTACCACAGAACGCCCTAAATATTCCAAAATAGGAGAAACTCAAGAAAACAAAGAAGACAATAGAGGTCCTTAAAGAGTAAACAAACAAATCCCTTAAAAAAAGCTCTGGGAAAAATACAAATCAGTTGGAGAAAATGAGGAAATCTCATAAAGAAGACCAAAGCCAAAGGAAAACAACAACAACAAAAAATCCAACCAACAATTGAAAAAAGGAAATAACATGGTTCAGGAGCAAGATAAGAACCTTACCTGCACTTGAAACCCTCCCATTCCCTCAGTTTGGACCTCTAAGACCTGACTGCTGACACCAACAGCATCAACAATCCCTGCCTCCATGTCTACATGGGTGGATATTCCATACTCAAGTGCAGGCCATTCCAGTCAGGAGAATGGAGATCCCCTGCTAGGCCAAAGCCCAAACTACCAGACATCCAGCCCCCAACTCTAATAGAGATGGAAAGAGTCTCCCTGAGGATCAGAGGTCAAGACAACTCCCAGAAATACATATCACAAAGAACAGAAGACCATAAAAGGTACAGAAACCAAAACACAAAATACTCACCCAAGAAAAACAAAGAAAGACTATTAAAAATTAGAAGGGAAAAGGTCTAAGTAACATAGAATTGCTAACCTATTGGAATTATATTTGACATTTTAGTAGAGACTTTAAAAGCCAGAAGGGCCTGGACTGATGCTGTGCAGACTCTAAGAGATGACTCTAGTCAACAAAAGTTTCAACCACTATAGATGGAGAAAGCAAGATTGATTTACGATGTCCTTCTGTAAGCTGTGAATATATATTGTTTTTATTGTTTGGTGAATAAATCTACTTTGGCCTATGGCAAGGTAGAAGATACCTAGATAGAAAAACCAATATGAATACAGGGAGAAAGAAGGCCAAGTGGAGGGAGACACCAGTGGTCACTGGAGGAGAAAGATGTCAGAACATCACTGCTAAGCCACTAGCCACATGGTGATAAACAGATTAATAGAAATGGGTTAATTTATAAGCAAGAGCTAGCCAGTGATAAGCTGTAGCCATTGGCCAAACAATTATAAACAATATTAAGCCTTTGATTGATTATTTGGAAATGGTTATGGGAACTGGCAGGGGGGACAGAAAATACTCTGGCTACATAAGATATTCCATGACAAAATCAAATTTATCAGTATCTATCCATAAATCCAGTACTACAGTAGGTACTAGAAGGAAAGCACCAAAGGTTGATGGGACATACATGTGTCAATGCTAGATTATCTGCATAAATGCTACAACTATTAGCTTATTGTGTTTGTAGGACTGCTAACTATGGGCGTGGATTTATCTCTGACTCTTTTATCTACTCTTGGGGCTTTTTTTTTTCCATCAGTTGGATTGTCTTGCCCAGCTTTTGTCTGAGGACTTCTGTCTAGTCTTAATATATTTACTTTTGCCATGGCTGATTTTTGTCTATTGGAGGTAAGATCTTTTCTGATGCAGAAAATAGAGGAGTGGATCAAAGGGAAGAGCTAAAGTTTGGGATAGCTGGGAAGAGTGAAGGGAGGAGAAACTATAGTTGGGATGTATTTATTGTAGGACAGAAGAGTCTACTTTAAATGAAGAAAGCATAAAACACAACAATAATAATAAGATCACACAACTTTGTATATCCTTTATTTTATATTTTGTTTTAGTCGAGGAGCCTATACTAATCACACACAGCAGCATCTCAGAGGCAATACAATCACATGCAAAACTCACTTACTGTGACCCATATGATTACTTTACCCCCTGCATGCATAATTGTCTTTCCCACTTTGCAAACATAATCATTAATCAGCATGGATCTTTTCAAAATTACCTGTTTACACCAGTGGTTATTGAGCTACAGAGTGCACATTCCATTAAGGTTACCTGAAGTTCCCACAGCAAAAGAAAGAAAAGCCAGTGTGAGACTGCATGAGGGGAATTGATGAATGCTTGTCCAGACACCCTGGGAACATCAGCATCAGGATAATACTTATTAGGTAGATCCTGCAGCATCAATAATAGTTCTAATAATAGCCATGACCTACATAAAGCTTTGTCTCTTCAAAGGTGATATGAATACATTATACAACGAATGACTAGCTCCCTGTGGGTTTTAACTGCAACTCTGTTAGGTTGAATTAATCTTTAATTTTCTGCTTTCCCCTTTCCTCTTTTGCTCTCTCTTCTCACTACTTTATTCAGTCTGGTCCATTTTCCTGCATCAATCCAGGCTCAAATTGCATTCTACAACTCAGACAAAGGGACTGCTATTAAACAAACATTTGATACTTAAAGGTTTCTACACTTGTAAAAAGTTGTGATTTCTCTCTGGATGCAGTGTTTCCTTAAAGTAGGAAAGAAGAGTTGTAACAACAAAAACATAAAAAAATTTCAATTAATGCTATTCTCATTAACATAAACTAAGAAACAAAAAACAATGAGGACATCTAAATATCTAAGGAAAGAATAATATAAATATGATAGATGTATGGATTAAATGTCTGTAAGTATTATATATGGATGTATTATTCACCTTGCAAGACACAGACTCAGAATAGAATATTATTCTTAATTAGAATAAATGATATATTATGTTTATCACAAGATAAGCGAATGTTTTAAAAGATTTTTATTATTCTTTTAAAATTTCATACTTTGTACAAATTATTTTTACTTTATCTATCTATTGTTACCACTGTTGAACTTCTCTACCATTTTCATGTCTTTTTAAATTTCTATTAATAACTGCCTGAGTTCAATTAATGCAACTCATATTTGAAGAAGTGTAAGGCCATTCACTGGGGCATAGGCCTAATCCCCAAAGGAAAATGACTCTTCATTCTTCAGCAACTATCAACTGCTACAAACTTGACCACTAAGTATAAAGTAATATTGTTTCCCTCAAATCATTCAATTGGATTTCAATGCATGAATTGAGAAGCAAGCAAGCTTATATCCACATTTTTTAAAATGAAAAAAGAATTAGCATTTTGCAACAGGGTCTCATGTAGCCTAGACTGACCTCAAAGTTCTTCTGTAGCTGAGATAGTTTTGAAATCCAGGTTTTGCCCTTGACCTCCACTGGGCACAGGGCTTGCAGGTATATGCTTCTAAGCAACTTCACATCTTTTCTCTAAACATATACTGTATTCCAAAGAAAGAACGACATTCTTGATAGGAGTGACAATTGAAATACTCACTTCAGGACATTTGAGATAAAGATACAAGATAAGAACTGAACTCCAGATGTGTTCCCAAATGTAACTCTATCAATGAAAACAAAGAAAATAAAACCATAGAACATAGACATGAAACCTGTTTAGATTATTGAGGAAGAAATTTCCCTCTGAAAGCAATGCAAATGAAGTTTAATGCGTGAAAATACAGAATTCAATGCTCTAGAAAGGAGGACAAATGGAAAAGTAAATTTATTGAATTATTTCTTTAAAAATCTGGATATAACAATAAGTTATGTGATCAATACAGAAACTATGCAGTAAACTGAGTGTCAAGTTACAAAAATGAATGGCATTCAAAAATTCTCAAAATCTAATAAGAACAATGTATTAGTTATTTTGTTTTTTTGAGACAAAATAATATTATGTCCAAAAATTACATGAAAAAGAAAGGGTAAATTTTGACTTAGGTTTCCAGGATAAGTATCCACAGTGGCAGGGATTCCATAGTATGGTGATAAGAATTATAAGCTGGCTGATGACATGCTTTACCTAACCTAAGTGCTGGCATTTGAGCAAAGATCTAAACACTTAAAACACGCTCCCAGTGCAATGCTTTCTCCAGCAAGACTTCATGTCCTAAAGGACTCACAACCTAAATTTCTAAAGGAGTGCCACAAACTGGAAACCACCATAAGGTGATACATTACCGTGCTGCCACTGTCTTGTTACCCTTGACTCCAGCTCCAACAATGCTGAAATTTTTGTGAACTTGTGTAAAATATGATTCAAAACGTTATAAATATACCCATGAAGAATTGCTTGTTCAGTCATGTCTGCTGTGGTATATCAATTATTGAGTGTGCTTCCAATATTGATATATGTGGAGCCGTTTTAGGGTTAGTTGAAGTAAAACTGCAAATTAGTTTTCAGAATTTTGTCCTAGTCAGATAGAGTTATTAACAATTGGTATAAGAGAAATTTACATGACAAAAAATGTAAAGAGGAGATGTCTATAGATTGCTATTATTCACCCATGTCCAATAATTAAAATGCTTGGGGGCTCTAATAACATATACACCCTCCATCATCCCATTTAATAGTTGGGTGATTTTTTTAAAAACATGCTTACTCTGAAGAAGTGAAATATAAGTAAAACATCTACAAAGCTCAAAACATGAAATAATAAATCATGAGAGGCAAACTATCCAATCCGAATTTCTCTAACTCACATCCACCTTTCAAGCCTTGGAAGAACTACCTTTTTTTTTTAACATTCTGGATTTGCATTTCAATAAGCTAAAATATAACTTCAACTTATGGGTCTCTAGGCTCGGTGTCTGTAATACCCAATGAGGGCTTACCTTCTACAGCTGGAGAATCAATAAGAGCAATATCAAAAGTCTATAAGATTCTCAGGGTACCTAGAAGAGAGTCCAGACCATCAGCTCAAAAAAAAGGCTTTTCATGCCAGTGTTGGGCATTTTGTTAAATTGTCTTCAGAACTTGGAGAGGTTATTGTTAGCCCAGTGGAGAAAAAAATTCATCTGAGACATCTGAACCATCACAGACAGCATGTCATAAACCACATTATTGCTCCTAATATTACCAGAAGCAACACACATCAGCTGCTACCAACACGACTGTGTGAACATGAGCTGAGGAAAGAGAACAGCAGTAAGCATGCTGATGGACAGGCGAAAGCCGTGAAACTTCAACACTTCACAAATCACTACAGGCAGCTAATGAATTGAGAGAGTGGAAGTAATAGTCTCCTCAGTAAAATGAATTCCAAGTTTTTATCCAGTGCCAAGTGGTCAGTCCTGAAGTCATATATCCAGGTAACATTTTATAGACTGAGCAGGTTGTATTTAGGATACAAATGAGCATACATAATAATTGACGCATTGTACAACCATTAGTTGAAAAAAAATTAAATGAATTTCAAATAGATGAATTATAAGAGAGTACTTTGGGTGAGGAATGAGAATTGAGAAATAAAGAACTAATACTGTAATCCCATGAAAAGTTTAAAAATGAAACTAAACTAATAAAATGCATGAAAAGTTATTTTCCCCTGTTTTACCATAAGGGAGAATAAGTAGCTACTCATGTATTTCACCTATGTATATATATATATATTAAAATATACATATATATATGATATTTCTGCAGATTATACTAATAATATACTGATTTGTTAAGAACTGTGTAGTAGGATCAAACCATTTATGTTAAAAAGTTTTCAGATTTGCTTGATTATTCTTTGTTTTTGTCTTTGTTAGAAAATTATCCTGTATCAGAACTTTACAAAGTCAAGTACATTAACATTTTATTTCTGCTTTTAGAAGTTACTAGGAATAGCTATCTTACTTAACATGAATATAATTTTGATAGAACATGATTTAAATATTTCACACAAAATTTTGCATTAAAAGGTGACAGTCTGCGTAAATACCTCAGTTGTGGAAGATTTGCCTTATATCAAAAAGTATCTGAGATCATGCCTTGCACCACACACACACACACACTCACAATATAAACCCATATCCATACATACACACATATATATATACACAAACACACACATACATTCACAAACACACATGCAATACACATACATGCATACCCATATAAACACATACCAAAAATGTTTTTAAGATGCTTATTTTCTAAATATATTTGATTAACCATAAGCATTAATTATGTGTATATGTGTCACCAATATCTTGAGATTTAATCTTCACTCTATCAAATTTGTATAAGTGTGTGGGTCAACATTTTGGGACTCCTCAGTTCTAGAGTACTGTTTGCCTAGTCATTTCTTAGTATAGTTACCATTTATTTGAATTTTAATATGCATCATACATCCATTCAGTTTAAGTTTCTAACTATATGATTGTTATCAATTTGTTTAATATAAGTAACAAATATTTTTAAACATACTTTTGACAAAACCATTTCCATGCCTGTCTTCCTCTGGAAACCCCAAGTTGGGAACTTTTCTAAAGTTTTTCTTGTTTTTTTCCTGGACAATATTCTTATGTCTGAACAGTATCTATACATTTACATAATTATCAAAATATGTTTTGATATCTAGAAGGACCCACTCTCTTACTATTGAATGTTTTAAGCATGTTCCTGTGTTTGCTTTGTATTTGATCAGCTAAACAAGTTGATTATGTTATCCAGATAGAGAAAACCAGCTGTCTTTCCTGTAAATAGATAACATCAAAGTGCATAGAAACAACTAATTGTTATTACATCTTTGTATTGAAGAAAATGAACTGAATAAGTTTCCTTTAACAGATAAAAGGCTAAAGTAATTGTAGTGTTTCCATTGTTGTTTGATCTTTTATTCAGTTTCTTTTATTACCACTATTATCTTTCTCTGTTAGAGACTGAATATATACAAAAGAGACAAAATAATATTTTTAAAGATGTGAATATAATAAAAGAATGAAAAATTAAAACCATAGGCAATAATGAAGCAACAATTTTTTTCTAAGTCATCTCTTAACCTTTGACCATTGTGTTAGTTAATGCCACACATGTTATTGGGCATTTCAATGAATTCAGTGATGTCTTTGGATATAAGCTTTATATTTTTTACTTTCTCTCAATGAAGGAGACCAATATGTTACAGAATATAATGTTTTCTTTAAGGATTTCCAGTCTCAACTGGTTCTTCCCATTAGTCTGTGATCGTATAGCGAGGAGGTTATTAGTTGGAATGAATGACTTTGCAATAATGGTTTAGAATATATATTCAGTGCCAGTAAGCCTGGATATAAACACTTTTATTCCACACCAGATGGTATAGACTTAGCCCCACGACAATAATTATAGATGCATTTTGTACCATTATGGGAAAGCAAACAAGGATTAAACAGCTTCTATAATACATTTGTGACAACACAGAAGCATTTCCTTGCTAATGTGTCAGAGATTACACACCAAGCTTATTGCCACTAACAATAAAGTTCTAGATTGATAGGGCTCCGTAATGTGACAATGCACATGAGAATTACATCATCCATCAGTCATGTTTATTGATGGGAATGAGCAATTCTGCTTTAGTCCGTTTTGAATAACATGTTTCTGTAGACCTTTTATTTTTGCTTCATTGAGATGCCCAATATCTCCTCTGTTAACTAGGGATTTCAAATGAATTTTCAAAAACAAACCATATAAAAGGATATCCTAATAGAATTCAGTACCATAATTTTATGAAATATCAACATTTCAGGAACATAAAACAATCACATGAAAATAATTTACATCTGACTAAATTTTTAAAACATGTTTTTACTGAAATAGAGTTACACCCCACTTCTATGTCCAGCACTCCCCTCACAGCATCATTTGCCTCATGTTATCAAGTTGATAACTTCTTTGTTTTGAATATTTTATTGTGAAGCAAATATGTTTGTATACATGCTTGTGCATATAAATAAATATATGTGTATATATACAACGCATCTATTTATATCTATCTACCTATCATCTATCTATCTATCTTTCTATCTATCTATCTATCTATCTATCTATCTATCTATCTATCTATCTATCTCTCTGTAATCCATCTATCAATCTATATATCAATATATATTTGCTATTTTTGTTGGTGATGTTTGTTTCATGACTGATCACTCACTGTTGGACAACCAATAACTATGGTCATTCCTGGCAGAGATTAATTCTCCTTCTCTCAGAAATCATCACTTGTCTGTAGTATGTTGTCTAGGTATGGGTCTGTGCTAATTTTCTAAAGTTCCATGTTGTAAGTGCATTGCCATTGTCGTTACTTTAATCTTGTTTATGAGACTACTTATAGGAGAGGCAGATTCTTGAATAAGTTATTTTTTTCCATCCTCTGCTATGTTCCTTGAGCCATAGATATAAAGACTGTGGTGGACATAATCTATTAGTGCTGGGATGCCCCCAGGTATCAGCAGTTGATCTCCGGATTGTTTCCAGTTTTCTTCTGTGATGCTTTCAATAATGCACTATTCTGCAGTGAGAGTCTTCTTTGATGAAGGTTGTTGTGTCCAATTATCTCCAGTATCAGGATAAAATTTAGATTGTCAGAAAGAATTATGTTTGTCTAGGTAAGCGGCAGTAGTAGATTATTTTCTAAGGTCCAGGACATCACTATCATGAGGAAACTTGCCAGCTTCCTGGTATTAAAAGTGATTTCCGTTTAGCTAAATGAGACTTAAGTTCAATCAGAATACTGTTGGTTGTCACTGGCATGTGAGATCCTCTTCTTCCATATTTATGCATATCATGACACACTGGTTATCATATTAGCTGATAAATTTTGAAGCTTGGTATTGTTGATTAATTGTGTTCCTCTATTGGTAACTTGCATAATATTTACTGGACTCATCCAAGCCAGACTGAAAAAGAAAAAGTTTTTCAAATCTAATTTAGCTCAAATCATCCAAGTCCTATGTTTTACGTTTAATGTGTTTTCAACAAAAGGGACCCACTCTCAACCCATGAGGAACAATTAAAGGCTACATCTGTAATCTATATTATTTTGGTAGTCATTTGGAATATTCTGACCAATCCCTTCTTTGATAAATATAGTGGTTCACACAATTAATTAATATATGAAGAATTTTTATTAAAGTAGCAATGTGAGCCAGCTCTAAAGTCGAACATGTTGCATACACTCAAAGGATATTCTTTCTTCTCCCTGCTCCTATCTTCCTCCATCCCTCTGTCTTCTCTCTGTCTTTCAAACTCATATGCAAGTGTGTACATATCACACACACACACATACACACACACACACACACAACACAAATCATAAAACCCAGAGACAGAAACCAGGGTTCAACCCAAAAACCAGAAAAGCAAAGCAGTCAAGACACTAGAGAAAGTCTTCCCTCTACAAAGAGGCCGGCAACTCCCTAGTACTGGGATTAAAGGTGTGAGCCACCAACACCTGGATCTATTTCTGCATTGATCTTGTGTAGCTCAAGGTGGCCTTGAATCACAGAGATCCATTTGACTCAGTCTGCCAAATCTCTGGATTAAAGGTGTCTGTCACTGTTACCTGACATCTAGTGTCTTTAACTTTGTCTGTGGTCTTCAAGAAAGATTCATTTATAAAAATTCAAATAATAGACCACTATACACACATACTTATACGTCATCATCATCTTCCTTCTCATGAAATTATTTTGTTACTAAAACTAGTTATGTGATGGCACAATCTAACACAAATATACAATTAAACCTCAGAACATTACAAATACTAATTTATAGTATTAGATATGAATCCATAAAAATAGTCTTAAAGCTGATTGGCCCATTAAGTCTGGCTACTTATTAGCTAACTCTTACATCTTGATTAACCCATTTTTCTGATCCATTTTAGCCATATGGCTCAGTACCTTTTTCAGTGGGGCTGATCACATGCTGCTGCTTCGGTGATCTGGGCAGGAGTGGCAAGCTCCCCTAATGTTACATAGTGTCAAGCGTTAACATATTTAGATGGGCTGATTAAAACTTATCCATCCTGATTCTTACCAGAGACCTTTTTTGTCATGAAATAGGGGATTGTATCATAAATGCAGTGAGATAGAATAGTCTTTAACAGTTTGGAAAGAATAGAAAATTTATGAAATGGGCCCTGGAGAAGGATTAAGAGCAAGCAATGAGAGGAAATGTTTTTTGAGGTACCTGTAAGCCCACATTTGCTAGATCAGATTGTGCAATTCGATGTTTATGATTACAGAGAGTAGACAACAATGATCATAAATAGATGTTGTTCAGCTGAATTCTCTTCACAAGATATGGATAGTTATTAAACTTTAACCTAAGTGAACAGAGAAAGTGAGGGTAGGGTATCTTTAACCTAATGATGAAATTTACTGACCACAGGGGTTCAATAAACAAAAAGAATCGTGTGTGGTAGTTTCTGTTGAGGGTGAATCTGGAGTTAACAGGTTAAAAAGTTCCTAGAGGTAATATAGCTTATATATTCATTGCATCAACAGAAATTTGGTGTGAGAGAGGTGAACAGAATTTACTTAAAATATCAGAAACAAGGGACAATAAATAGAACTATTAATCTGTAACAATTAAAAGTGAACTGTCATTGATAGAAACGAGAACTACAGTTTGTTTGCTTTTTATTGTGGAAGACAGAACAGAGAGTACAAAAAATGAATTTCCTTACAACTGGACTTAGCCTAATGAAAGGACTTCTATACAATTCTTGGATATTAGAGTATATTCAAATCACTGGAAATGAAAATATATCAGTTGTCCTCATTTAAAGGCCAATATTTAATTCAAGGGAAGGATTTTTCCAAATTTATTTATTTGTTTATAAAAATTTCCACTTCCTCCCCTCCTCCCCATACCCTCCCATTTCCCCCACTCCCTCTTTTCCTCTCCCCCCACTCCCTCTCCTCCTCCCTCTTCAGTCCTAAGAGCAGTCAAGGTTTCCTGCCCTGTGGGAAGTTCAAGTTCCCCCCCTCTCCCTCCAGGTCTAGGAAGGTGAGCATCCAAACAGACTAGGATCCCCAAAAGCCAGTACATGCAGACAAAACAAGAGCCAGTGCCATTGTCAATGGTTTCTCAGTCAGCCCCCATGTCAGCCACATTCAGAGACTCTGGTTTGATCACATGCTCGTTCAGTCCCAGTCCAGCTGGCCTTGGTGAGCTCTCATTAGATCAGTCCCCTTGTACCAGAGGTTGAACACACCCCTCGCGGTCCTGATTTCCTTTTTCATGGTCTCCCTCCTTCTGCTCCTCATTTGGACCTTGGGGGCTCAGTCAAGTGCTCCAATGTGGGTCTCTGTCTCTATCTCCATCTATCATCAGATGAAGGTTCCCTCTGGTCCTGCCTTTCTTGCTCACGTTCTCCCTCCTTCTGCTTCTCATCTGGACCTAGGGAGTTAAGTCCAGTGTTCCAATATGTGTCTCTGTCTCTATCTCCATCCATCGCCAGATGAAGGTCCTATGGTGATATGCAAAGGGAAGGATATTTTTAAGACAAGATTTCTTCATGTCACCTTAGATGTCCTGGACAGCACGTTGGCTTTTAATTCATGGGGACTCACTTGTCTCTGATCCTGAATGCTAGGCTTAAAGGCATGTGCTACCACTGTCTGACAAGGCAGTGTTCTAAGGAAGCTGGAGACAAATGCTGTGGATACTGGTCTGAAAAAAACAGCATCTTCTTACTCTGTCTTTAAAGTATAGTGAGAGAATATATGACATTGTGCTAGGCAGACAGGAAATAAGCTTATAGTGATCATCAGAACCTATTGTAGTATAAATAGTTTTCACCTAAAATTTACATAAAATGCTAACCCTAAGAGTTATGATGGTAAAAGTTCATTCAGATGAGATCATAGAATACAATCATATTAAAACAGAGTCACTAGATACAGCCCTAATCCAATATGATTGATTCTTATATCAGAATATGCATAAATTGTAGAGGGAAGACACATAATCTAAAATACACCATGATTAAGGCCAAAACACCAGGAGCTAGAGAAGGTGGGCTCTCTTAAACAATGTCCTCAGAGAGAGAATGCCGTGCTAGATAGTTCAGTATTTCTTCCTCCAGTATTCATGGTTAAAGCATTTATATTCTAGTTTAGGATCAATGGATTATTAAATTTTTACAAAAGAAAGAAGTTGACAATGAAACCTGGTGAGAAATAAAAATTGGGATTAAAATTAGAATTTGATAGAGTTTTTAGGGAAAGCTAAAAGATAAGTTATAACTTTTAGGTTTATTACATTAATTTCCTTGAGGTAGAATAAATTATTTCAGTAAATTCCATGATTCTTGTACTGCAAACATTAATTGACATTTACATAGGTTTGAATGTTCACAAACATGCATATAATCTCAGTTAAAATAGGAAAAACAAATTTCTAAGAGTAAATGGTATCAGAACAGTCCTCATCTAGCTATTGAAGGGATTCATGAATGAATTGATATAGCTTTATTATTTCTCAAGAGAAAAAATATCCAATTACTTTTTATTTACAGGTGTCCCAGGGGACTCAGAATTAGTGAGTATGACTTAGTGGGAGTTTTATACACATCTGTAGCTCAGTTCCCTTTCTTCACTCTACTGATCACTCAAGCCAATAGATAGACTGCTTGAAGTAAGGCTTGGTTTAGGTCCCATGCGAGATGATTCCAAATCACAACATCTACTTTGCAGATATTATTATTCATTTTTATTAATTTCATCTACTGTCTTCTTTTTCTCCACCATATTTCTGTCATATCAAGAAATTTAGAAAATAAATCACTACCTGAGAGATTATTCAAGGCTATGTCTGATTACTGCATTTCATATCAAAATTCATTGAAAATGTTGATTATTTGGTTATTTAATCTCCTTTTGTCATTCTTAGTTTTTATTGAGGGGTTTGGTATATGGAGGAGTTTGGTCATTGGTGACGTAGTTTACTTGAGAAGCAAGAATGGTCATAAAAGTAGGTCAGTTGACCCTCTGTCAATTTAGCTGAGCCAGTGTAGTGAGTATAAATCCAAGTCTCCTTGCATCTCTGAGAATGGGATTTTGATTGGGTTTATAGTACCATATATAAGTTCCTTCTTGGGTAACTGTCTTAATATCCTACCAGGAAGCAGTTAGTTATCTTCCTAACAGTCGTCCTACTATTTTACAGGTGGGGTGTCTACTCTGATAGACTTATATTGAAGTTTGTTAAGTTGAAGTTGAATAAAACTCTGGATGTATTTGATCCTCAAGTAGCCTATGACCTCACATTAAAGCTTTAAAATCTAGTTTGCAGGCAGAGAGCCTTCTGATTAGTTTCAGTTTGATTTTTGTACACCTTGTAACTATGTGGTATCCTTAGAAAAAACATCTTATTATCCATTTCTGTTGAGCAAACAAGTGGATTGTATCAAACTGGGATGCTCCAGGTTCTCCCTGATCAACAGCTGCTCTATAGATATATAGTTTCTAGCACTGAGATTTCATTTAGTATATTCCTGATTCAATGATTAGCATTATCCTTCCATGGTAACTACCCTACTCTAAACTATACTTATTTTTAATAGGTTTGCAGTATAATAGTTTTTCACGTGACTCTTTCAGCACCCTTCATTTGGTTCACCCTATTCTAAGATCCATGACTTCTTATCTCCCAATACTCTCTGTTTAACCTTTAAAATTTGGTCATTCTGATTTGGACAATGATTTGGCTACCTTTATCTGAAGTTAACAAAAGCTATAGATATCGGAGAGGAGAAAACATAAATGGAGAAAAATTCTCCCCCCAGTTTGAGTTGTGAACAAAACTGTGTGACATGTTCTTGATTGAAGGTTTATTGGAGGGAGGGCACTTGTTGGTTCCTGGTCTCTTAGACCCAAATAATGACACAGATACTGTATTAATTAAATCATTCCTGTCCCATTAGCTATAGCGTCTTATTGGCTAACTCTTATATATTAATTTAACCCCTATCCATTAATTTGTATATAGACATATGACAGTGGCTTACTGGCTAAAGTTTTGGTGTCCATCTCCAGCAGGGCTACATGGTTTCTCTCTGACTCTGCTCTTCTTTCTTCCAGCATTCAGTTTAGTTTTCTCTGCCTTGCTTTAGGTCCAAGGATATTTCTTTATTCATTAGTGGTAATCACAGCATACAGAGGTGACTCCCACATCAATGCTTGATGTGAGAGAGCAAAA
Source organism: Myodes glareolus (assembly GCF_982192425.1). NCBI lineage: Eukaryota > Metazoa > Chordata > Mammalia > Rodentia > Cricetidae > Myodes > Myodes glareolus. Next base: position 74,752,267 of record NC_142037.1, on the reverse strand, counting down.
CTCAGGGTGGCTGGTGCCAACGATGAGTAGTTGTTCTTGACTTGTATGAAAAGGAAAGCTCAGCATGCACTTAAGGCACATTCATACATGGCCTCAACATCAGTTTTTCCAGACTCAACTGAGTAGTTATACATATGAAACAGAATGATGTTGTCAACATGCATAAAACATGTACAACCTCAAGATAGAAAAAAGAATCATGGGTTGGGGAAGGAGAGGGGGACAAAAAATTCCTGCCCGAGCTGAGGAACTATTCACCTTTGATTGCTGCTGGAAGAGAAAAAAAATCAGTTTTCTTCAATGATATGTTACTTTTATTTTTACAACACTCCATGGCAGGACTCATTGAAGGCCTCTGGACAGGCTTTACTGACAGAAATGGTCAATCAATACAAACTGTTTTCAATATGGAGGTGAGAGAAAGAAAGAAAGAAAGGAAGGAAGAAAGGAAGGAAGGAAGGAAGGAAAAAAAGAAAGAAAGAAATGGTGTAGAAGGTCCTTCTGTATTTGTGTTGCTTTCATTGGTTATTAAAGAAACTATCTTGGCCTAGTTGATAGGGCAAAACTCAGGTAGACAGGAAAGACAGACCAGAATTCTGGGAGGAAGAAAGCAGAGACAGGCAGACACCATGGTTTTCCTGCCCAAGATGGATGCTGGTTAGACTTATGCTGGTAAGCCACTGTCAAGTGGCGATACACATTAATGGAGATGGGTTAAACTAATATGTGAGAGTTAGCCAATAAGAAGCTAGAGATAATGGGCCGGACAGTGTTTAAATGGATACAATTTCTGTGTGCTTATTTCAGGGGTTAAGCTAGCCCGTTGGCCAGATGCAGCCCGCTTCTCCTTACTACAGATTGGTGCCTACTCATTCTACAACAAAGAAAGAAAGAAAGAAAGAAAGAAAGAAAGAAAGAAAGAAAGAAAGGAAGGAAGGAAGGAAGGAAGGAAGGAAGGAAGGAAGGAAGGAAGGAAGGAAGGAAGGAAGGAAGGAAGAAAGAAAGAGAACAAAGGATTGAGTTGGAGAGAGAGAAAGAAACTGATGGGGGAGGGAGGAGGAAAAAGAAATGAAGTTAGATGTGTAGTGAGCAACAGCAATCTCGTATGATTTGTGTAGGATGATGAATATTATCATGATGCATTGTGTGAAATGCAACACAACTAACACATTATTTTAAAATAGAAAAGAACAACTAGCATATTACCACTACTATCAAAAGTGGTTATGGTTCCTGACATTTATAGAATACCCTTTGAATATCGCTCCTGTTAAATGAATTAGACTTCAGTTGTGCACAGTAAACACTGTCATCTGTAGCTGTGTTGATAAACAGAGTCTACATGTGTACAGTGCTTTCCTACATCGCAGACTTGAGCCACAGTTAATTTCTTCCAATCTGTGTTTGGATCATAAATCACCTGAGATGATCACAACTTCCACTGCTTGAAAGGTCACAATATATCACTGTGATTGATCATCCTCTTCACTAATGACCCTATTAGGTCAAACATATTATTAAGCAAATATATTGTGTACTGTGGTCCATTAAATATAATGTAGAATAATGTTGGTACATCCTAGCAAATAAACCAGTGTGTCAGCTGCTTTTAGAATCTGTCTTTCCTGCTTACAGAGAACAAGATACATTCAGTATTGGCAAGCTCTCTCTGGGATGTTAGATCACTATCAACAGATGGTCAATTACCTTGTTCATTTCTTCTCAACTCACAGTTCTCTTCTCACTAACTATAAACCAGGCTCTTTATTGAGCACTAGCAAGGTAAAGGGGAATACAAGTCTCTCATGTCTGAGTCTCAAGGAAATTTAGAAATTGAATTTTCACAATGAAAGTAAAATAAAACACTAAATTAAATAAAACTATCCACCTAAAATAACACGCAAATTGAAAAAGGAACTACTGAATAAGAAATGTGGAAACACAATTTTTATGTGTAGTGATAAAAAGACATTGAAAGAGAAAGATTTAAAAACAAGAGCCAGATGTAATGATATCTGAGACCCCAAAACCCTTGGAAATTTCATTAAGGAAGATATGTTTTGTTATATTTTGAAAATAATATGATGGAACAAGATGCAATTGCGCAGGAGATTAAGGATAAATGGTTGAATATATTTCTGGGAAAGAACTTTGTAGGAGGTGGCTTTTTTATCCTTGCTGCCCAGAACCAAAATAATCACATAGAAACTATATTAATTAAACCACTGCTTGGCCCATTATCTCTAGCTTCTTATTGGCTAACTCTTATATTAATTTAACCCAATATATATAATATTGTCACGTGACTCTAGCTTGTCAGGTAAAGTTCCCAGCATCTGTCCTCAGGCAGAGGCTCCCTGACTTCTCCCCGACTTTGCCCTTCTATCTTCCAACATTCAGCCTAGCTTTCCCTGCCTACCTAAATTCTGTCTTGCTAGAGGTCCAAAGCAATTTCTTTATTCCTTAATGGTAATCACAGTACACACCTTTTCCTTAAGGGTAAAGGAAAATCCCACATCAGTACTTGATCCCTGGAAATATTTTCACCTGAGCAAAATTTAATGAAGCATGTAAATCGATACGTTAAGAAAGAAAGATTAAGTAAATATATGTGAAGTGAAATAAATCAGTTTGAGTATTTCATACCTTTCAGAATATGGGGCTGCTCCCATGTCTGTCTATCACAATGGCCTCCACACAGGGCTGGCTTGATCCATGGCTTCCTTGGGAATAGACAATGACACCATAAGGAGGGCTGTGATCTCTAAGGAGGAAGAGACTCTAGGCAACAATTCAGTTTTTCTATGGAATCTGTTCATTGCTTTGAGATATGAAGCTCTGTTAGAATCACCTCAAAGATCCATATATCAAAGTAATTTATTAAGCATGCACTAACTTCATTTTACTGACTATGCTGAAAACATTGTAAAATGGAAGACAAAACTAAGATCTATCATGTGTTCTTAATATTCTTTTTTTTCTTTTACTTAAAATAGGTATTTTTCCTAATATAATAGATTTTGATTAGGTTTCCCTTCTAGTTATCCAATTAAGAAACTGAGGTGAAGTTTTTAAAAGGGGATGAGTCCTCATGCCCTGCTCTGATATGACACGAGGAGGACAGCGATCCTCAAAGTTGCCCTTTAGTAGGTCTTGTAGTGGCTATGAACTTCTGGTCATAACACCTAATCTGACAGTATGTTGTTTCCCCAGTGAGGCACCCATGGATTAAGCTAAATTTTCATTAGGAAATGGTTGTCAATTGATCATTTCTTCTGGATTATGGATGGGGCATTCATCCACTTCTCCGTTTAGCTTTAGAAACCCACGGATGCAGAGCCTTGCAGATGCAGTTCATCCTGCCTTAGTCTGAGAATTTACACATGCGTCTGTCATGTAGCTTTACAGGGATTTGCTTACTTGGTGCACTCCCTTCTGACTTTTAACACTCTTTCCTACACACCTTTCAACTCGTGTCCCGAGGTCGGAGGGGGAGGGATACATTCAAGACATCTCCTTTATGGCTGAATATTCTAAGTTTTCTCACTTTCTGAATAATTTCAGACTTCAGACTGTGTTTCTGTAGTTTTTCCAATCTATTGCAGGCATTGGTTTACGGGTACAGCCAGATATAATTAGGAATCATTTCTTAGTTGTTTTTCAAAACAGTATTCATTGGTTTGTCTGGTTTTTTTTTTTGTTTTTGTTTTTTGTTTTTTGTTTTTTTTTTAGAACAGTACTAGTTGATGTTACATTGATCGACGTGTCTGGTTTGTGCCAATTTCATTTGGTTTTATAACTGTAGATCTGATGTACAATTGGAAATTGGTGATGGTGATACCACCAGCAGTTTTGTCATTGTGCAGGATAGTTTTAGCTATCCTGGATGTTTATTTCTCCATATGAAGTTGAAGATTATCCTTTCAAGATCTGTAAATAATTGTGCAGGAATTTATTTATTGGGATTTCATTGAAATCTGTAAATTGTTTTTGATAGGGTGACTCTTTTACAATATTAATCTTGCCAATCCATGGGCACGAGTAATGTTTCCATCTGTTAATATTCTGCTTAATTTCTTTATTAAAAGATTTTATCATACAAAAAGTTATCATATTAAAAACAAAAAGTTTACCATATTAAACGTTTTTATCATGCAAATCTTTCACTTACTTGGTTAGAATTACCTCAAGATATTTTATATTGTTCAAGGTTAATTTAAAAGGTGTTGCTTCCATGATTCCTCTCTCAGTTACTTTACCACTTGTATATAAGAGGGTTATTGACTTTTAAAAAAGTTAATTTTATATCTGTTTACTTTGCTGAAATTGGCTATGAGCTGTAAGAGTTTTTCAGTGGAATTGTTGGGTCACTTACTCATATTTTCATATCAACTGCAAATAATTCTGACATCTTTCTAATTTGTATTTCCTTCAGTTATCTAATTGCTCTAGTTAAGACAAGTACTATATTGAATAGGAATGAAGAGATTGGACAACCTTGTCTCTTTCCTGAATTGAATAATGCTTTTTATTTCTGTTCATTTCTCTCCATTGATACTGACTTTGGGCTTGATGTTATCTGCTTTATTATGTTGAGTTATCTTCCTTGTATCCCTAATACCTTTGGAACTTTCATTATGAAGGGGTATTGAAATTTGTCAAAGCCTTTTTCTATATCTAATGAGATGATAATATATTTTTTTGTTTTTCATTTTATAAGATGGACTACATATATTATTTTATGTATTTTGAACTATCTCTACATATCTTGGATGAAGCCCACACGATCATAGTAGATTATTTATGGATGAGTTATTGAATTTCTTTTGCAAGTAATTTATTAAAAAATTTTTATTTACATTCATAATTTAAATTAGTCTGTAATTACCTTCCATTTTTGTCAGTTTGGTTATCACAGTATTTGTGACTCATAAAAAGAACTGGACAATGTAACTTCTGTTTCTAGTTTGAGGAATAACTTGAAGATTATTGATGTCTTCTGATTGAAAGTCTGGTAGAATTCTGTGCTGAACCATCTAACTCTGGGCTTAGTTTGGTTGAAAAATCTTCATTTCTTCTCCCATTTCCTTAGTGCTTGTAGGTCTAAATAAGCTTATTATTTTATCTTGATTTAACTTTAGTAAATGGTATGAGCTTGGTATAAGTTATTTTATGAACTTGCTTGCTGCATAGATGTTAAGAATTTCAATGTCTTCTTGGTGGGTTTTGTGTTGATCAATATGTAGAGCCCTGTCCTGTCTCCTGATTAGTTTTGGTTTGAAGTTTATTTTATCAGATATTAAAATATCTATAAAGTTTGCTTCTTTTGCTTGGTATATCTTTTTCCACCCTTTTATCTGGAGCTGATGTCTATCTTTGATCTTATGGTGTGTTTCTTGAATGAAGCATAAAGGTGGTTGTTGGATGTCAACCCATTGTTTGTCTGTGTATTTTTGTGGAAGAATTGAGACCACTGACGTGAATAGTAATCCATGAGCAGTGATTTTTTTGTTTGATTCCTGTTATTTTGTTGTTGTTATTTTTATTGTTATTCTATGATTACTGTTGGTAGTGGTGTTGGTGTGTGTGTGTGTGTGTGTGTGTGTGTGTGTGTGTGCAATATGTTTGGGTGTGTGTACATGAGTGATTCTCCTCTTTTTATTTGCTAGTCTGGTATCTTTTTATTCCTTATGTTTTCTTAAGTGGAATTTATCACTTTAGGTTGAGGTTTTCCTTCTAACACTTTATATAAGGCTTGGTTTGTGGGCTGATATTGCCTAAAGTCAATTTTAACTAGGAAAGTTTTATTTTCTTCCTGTACTGAGATTGAGAGTTTTGCTGGATATAGTACTCTGGGTTGTTAACTGTGATCTCTTAAATTCTAAAGAATATCTGTACATGTTTTCTGGCTTTCAGAGTTTCTACTGTGAAGTCAGATTTGATTTGAATCGGCCTATCTTTATATGTTTCTAGATGTTTCCCCCTTACATCTTTTATATTTTTTCTTGTTCTCTACGTTTTGTGTTTTGATTATTCTGTTCCAAGGGGACTTTTTTTCAGATCTAATATATTTAGAATTCTGAGTATTTCTTGTACCATGATAAACATCTCTTTCTTTAGGTATGGAAATTTATGTCTATGAATTTTTTGAAAATATTTTCTGTACCTTTGACCCATGCTTCTCCTTCCTCTAGTCTGATTATTCTTAGATTTAGTATGTTCATAGTGTCCCAGATATTTTTTTGGATGTTTTACACCAGAACTTTGATAGATTTAAGAATTTTTTTGTTAAAAATGTCCATTTCTTCTATAGTAAATTCAATGTCTAAGACTCTCTCCTGCATCTTTCATAATCTGTCGGTGAAAATTTCCTCTGAGGTTCCAGTTTGAGCTCCTAAGGTTTTCATTTCCGAATATCTATGAGATTGGGTTTTATATAGATTACATTTTACTTTCATGGTTTTAACTGTTTTATTTTTTCCATTATTTGCTTCACCAATTTCTTTAAAAGGTTCATCCATTTACCCTTTTATGACCTCTGTCATATTCACAAAGGCTTTTGAATGTCTTTGTCTTATGCATCAAATATATTGCAATACTCAGAGTAGGGTTGCTAGGCCCTGGTGGAGACCTATTGTCGTGGCTGTTATTGATTGGTTTTGTCCTTATGCTTGAGTCCATGCTCCTATGATTGAGAAGATTATAACTAAAGGTGCTGAAATCTGGTCCTGTCATTTTTGGTTGGTGTTTTGTTCTCTGTTTTCTGTTGTCCTCTTTCATACTTAGAAAGTGTGATGGCTACGAGTTGCCTGGTAGGAAACTGCTTTGAGATCTTGATAGTTGTAACCACTGAGAGTTACAGATAAAATGAGATCCTAGGTATGTGGAGTCAACACTTAGGATTAAGAATTGGCTAGAATGAGGTGGCTCAAGAGAAAGGGAGTTATCACGGTCCACCAGAATCTGTTTAGTTCTCTGGGAATGAAGGTAGATCATGAGAAGCGGCTTTAACTGTAGCCTGCAAAGCTGGAGTTAAGATTAGGTATTTGGACAGAGAGAAGAGGTGGGAGAGTGAACATCTGAAGCATGCCTCCCTACTTTGAGGGCTACCTTGCTTTTCTTTTAGGTGCTGCTTATGGGTTCCTAGAGAAGGCATCCTGGAGTTGGGATCAGTTAGCCTACCTATTCCCCCAGCCAAAGAAGTTTTTGATTTTTCAGCGAATGCCTTTTGAAGTTGGGAATTGGGATAAAGCAATGAATGTGAAGAAGAAAGTTTGGAGGGGAAGATCTGTGAGATTCCCTAGAGATGAGGTGAGCGGGTGAAGAGAGCCTGCACAAGGTGGTCTACTCAGAGCCAGGGAGCAGACAGGGTGGCTATTGGATTTCGAGGATGGTAGTGACAGTTGAAATTATGCACTAACCCTACCTGCTAAGTAAGCATTTCATTTGTATTTTGATAAATAAAGCTTGCCTGAAGATCAAAGAGTAAATCAGCCCCACTGGTCCGCCTTACGAACCAGGCAGTGGTAACACACACCTTTAATCCTAGTAGCCACACTAGTTGCCATAGAAACCGAGGGTGAATGCCTTTAATCCCAGGGGTGCACACCTTTAATCCCAGGGGTGCACACCTTTAATCCCAGCTGTTGAAAGAACTATAGAAAGGGAGAAGACAGCTCTCTGTCACAGTCCCATTCTGAGATTCCTGGAGGCAGATTCGCCATTTCAGACAGAGGTCAAGGTAAGAGCCAATGGCTGGATCTTAACCCAATTTCACTCGTTGAGCTTTGTTGGGACCATTTGGAGTCCTGGCCTCCAGCTGCTATTCCCTGCTAGTGATATTTACTTTCCTTCTGATCTGGGTTACTGAAAGCTGTGTCAAACTTGTTTACCAGCTCTGCTTCACAAGCACGTGTTGCTTTGCCTTGAGGATCAGAGGATAAGGTTTTCACCTGTTGGCCCACCTGACTATTGGGTATATAAGCCTCTGTGGTGCTCTTGAATAAAGGGCTTCTTACCAGTGACTAGAGGTCCAGTGTCTCTGTCTCTTTGTCTGTGTGTCTTTATATATTTCAATCTTCAGCCCCCTTGCCCGAAGCTCACGAACTATGTGGTGGTGCATAGAGCACAGACAGGTGCTGTGCACTGCAGAGTTTTTATTAATTGTGCTTCATTCCTTGCTGGAAATTGTTGATCCAGCTTATTTAACTAGTAACTTGTTACTAATAACATTGTGTGAAGTAGAGTAACAAATGTAATAGTAAGCAATTTGCAGTTTAATAGCTGGACATGTAATGTATAATTTTAATATAAGTTAATTTTAATGGTATTAAATGCCATAAAATTATAGAAGTGGAGGTATCTTGGTGGCAAAATATTTGTGTGATGCCATGGGTTGAATCCCCATCTCTACAACATGCATATGTGTATACACACAAACACACACACGCACGTATACATGAAACAGGAAACAAGGCACAATGAGTACAGGTATTTACTTTGCCTGGAAAAATATTCTACCGCTTTAGCAATACAAATATTAAGAGTATTCCTCCTTCAACAAAGCTAAATATATGCTAGTCTTTTATACATCTTATATACCAAGATAAAAGACAATTGAAATCATGCCAAGTATCTGCTAAAAAATGGCATCTAACATTGAAACGACAGATTTGGATCTCAAACTCACTACTACTTGCATCACATTTAAGGTGACCTAAATCAGAAAACTTACACATGTTCCTTAGGAATACTAGACTTTTAATGCTTCATTTTCAAAGTGCTGTTGTCTAATTCACTGTGTTGTTCGGAAGATGAAATGATTTATCACAGAGAAAATCCTCAACCCCAAATTTTCTGCTGCAAGGATTCCATGGACAGGTGTGCTTCATATTTTTGACTAACACAAGAAATTTAAGAAACAATTTGACATTGTGTCTTATCTTTTCTTTCTTTTTCTTTTTCTCTTTCTTTTTTTTTTTTTTTGCTTTAGCACCTTCTCTTGTTTTACTTGGATACTAAAAAGGGAGGAGCAACCATGTACACTATGCATCAGCCTATCCCATTAATTACAAATCTTTTGTTTGCATAGTTCGGGAGGCTGAAAATTCAGCATCCAATCAGGATGTAAACCTTCTTTCCTGGGAATAGCCCAAAAATTTCTTGGCTACCTGACATCCTGCTGCTTTTTGTATATTCATGTGAATTTTTCTCAGTGGGCACATCTATGTTATCTCTCTTTTTTGACAAAAATCCCAGTCAAAGTAGTTTTCATATTCATCCTTATGACTTCATATTAATTTAATTCTTTATTGAAGAGCTCCTTTTCCAAAATTACTTCTTTTGAATTTTAGTTTGGTCTGTGTTGTATAAGATTACAGGTCTGCATTCTAGATCCTTAGTAAGCATTTTGCCTCCATTAAAAGCAAAGAATACCATTTAAAATACCTCTAAGTACCTTAAAACACTCAATAGTTCTCTGCAGAGATGTCATCAATTTGCTTTTGCTGAAAGATGGTTTGTCATAGTTTTTCCTGCTGTGGCCAACGTTAGTTATTTAATTATTTTTCTAGACATAATGTGTTTACATTCTTTGAGACTTATTCACCTGGTCAAAAATAAGACTTGAAATGCAAATACCCAAGGATCAATGCCAGCACATTAAATCATTGACTCAGTTTTGTTTTCTGACCAAAGAGTTTAATTTTTCCAGAGACTTGAGCCAGTTTATTGCTGATGATAGCCAGAGACTTGCATTCTGCTTTAGAAAGGCATTTCACACTTGGTCCACAGGAAATTAATAGACATGCTGTGAATAATAGGTTCTTTAATTAAATATAGTCAGAAAAAAAGTGGGGAGAACAAAGCAGGTTTCCTTTTTTCTTGTCAAACTTCAAAAAGCTTGTAATTTGCTAACCTTTGGATGTTTTGTTGCTGAGATCAGTTATGCATTGTTTTATAAATGCACTTGAAATTAAAGTCTTTTAGTTAGCAGATTATTAGCAAAGACTGAAAAACTGCTTGTCCATCCTGCCCCTCAAGGTAGATGGATGTCATTACTCTGCCAAATCTGGTTCCACAACATTAATTATGTTTTACTGAAGTTCACTCCACTTCTCCATGCTTCAATATCTCTCTTGTTTTCCCATTTTATCATCTTTGTATCTTTAACTTAAGCATGTGCTCAAACTTTGATCTAGCAATATAGGTTTACACTTATCAATACTCGTCAAAATTCTAAACCCAAGCACTTTTAAGGATCTTCTTTTAATGTAGTATTTTATAATAAAGTTGGTTTAAAAAAATCCTTGTGAAAGCATAATGAGTTTACAGTATTTTACTATATAATATTAGTTTCCTGAATCCTCTGCATTGGCTGATGAGTAAAACTTCCTGTGTGACTCTTCAGGATTACTGGATGCACATGGTTTTAACTCAACATGAGATAATCTTGTTTATTCTTCTTCTCTTTTCTATTCTATTCTCTTGACTTAGTACTTTGGTGTGAGCTCAGACATTTTAAATGTTGTCTACTTTGTCTTTTTAAACACTTTATCCAAAGGATCATTTGAAAATATTGTTCTCTAAGATTATGTCTTTGTTTCTCTTATCTTTTTATTTTCATTCTATTAGAATTTATTGTGTTCTTCAGTTTTGATTAATAAAGATTTTAAAATGCTTAACTCTCCTTTTACTCTTCATAGTATATTCATATTTATACTGTATAGTTACAATTTATCACATACTTCTAAAAGAGCAATGATTATAAAACTAAAATTAGGATTTTTATAATTAGTATTATTCATAAAAAATTGAGGAAGCCATTATGGAGTTAACAAGAATTCTGGCATTAGAAAAATGTCCAAGACTCACAGGGATGACCCCATCTAAAACCCTAAGAAATAGAGGAGGGGGTATCTGAACTGTAGTCAGACTGATGATTATCTTAAATATCACCATAGAACCTTCATCCAACAACAGATGGGAACAGAGGCAATGACTCACATTGGAGCACTGGACTGAGCTCCCAAGATCCAATTGAAGAATGGAAGGAGTGAGATTATGAGCAAGGAATTCAAGACTATGAAGGGTTCATCCACTGAGACAGTTTGCTTGAGCTAATGGGAGCTCACCAACTCAAACTGAACTGGGAGTAAATGAACATGGGAACAACCAAGCCCCTTTGAAGGGGGTTGACAGTTCGGGAAGACTGAAGGTCTACCGATAGTGACAGTGGGATTTGTCTCTACTGTATGTACCGGCTTCTTGGAATCCTATTCCCTTTGGATGTAAACCTTGCTCAATCTAGATGCAGTAGGGCGGGCCTTGGACTTTCCACAGAGCAGGGTGCTTGACACTCCCTTGGGATTGGAGGGGTGAGGGGAAGGTCTGTAGAGGGAGACAGAGAGGAGTGGGAGGAAAGGAGGAAGGAGGAAGACCGATTATTTTATTTTATATTTATATTTTTAAAAAGAAAACAAGCTATCTTTTTCATTAAACATACCAATTTAAGTTCCTGCTCCCTCCCTTTCTCCCATTCCTTCCACTGACCCCCTCACCGCATCCCTATCCACTCCTCAGAGAGAGAAAGGCACATTGTTTAGGGAAGGTCCAAGGCCCTCCTTACTATATCTAGGCTGAGCAAAGTATCTATCCAAAGAGAATAGGTTCCAAACAAGGTTTTAAAAGCAGTAAGGATAAATTCTGGCCCCACTGATAGTGGCCCCTCAGTCTGCCCCAGCCATGCAACTGTCAAACATATTCAAAGGACCAGCTTGGGCCCATGCTTATTCCTTCCCTGTAGGACTGGAGTTGGTGAGCTCCAATTAGCTCATGTAGACTGTTTCAGTAGGTGTACTCATCATGGTCTTGACCTCTTTGCTCATATTCTCACTCATCTTACTCTTCAACTTGACTTTGGGAGCCCAGTGCTCTGATGTGGGTCTCTGCTGTTTCCATCAGTTCCTGGATGAAGGTTCTATGTTAATATTTAAGATATTCATTACTGTGACTACAGGGCAAGGCCAGTTTTGAGCACCCTCCCCTCTATTGCTTAGGGTCTTAGCTTGTGTCATTCTTTGTGGTTTACCAGGATTTTCTCCAGAGCCAGGTTTCTTGCTAGCCTCATAATGGCTCCCTTAACCAACATATCTCTTTCCTTGCTGGCATCTCAGTCCTTCCTCCATTACAATTATCCTATTTCCTCAAGTTCTCCTCCTCCCTCCCCTTCTTCCCTCCCCTTCCACATTAGAGTACTACTCAGTGGTAAATAACAATGACATCTTGAAATTTGGATGCAAATGAATGAAACTATAAAACACCATCCTGAGTGAGGTAACCCAGACCCAAAAAGATGAATATGATACGTACTCATTTATAATTGGATACTACTTATAAATAAAGGTATTGAACCCATAGTTCATGATCATAGAGAAGCTAAGTAACAAGGTGAGCCCTGAAATAATCATATATAGATCCACCCGGAAAGTTGAAATATACAAGATCACCTGCAAAATTGGGAACATGGGTGGAGAAGGGAGACTGGATGAAAACTGAATTTTTGACAATTTCAAATGGTTTTGTTTTTTTTACTTTTTATTATTATTTTTTTATTTTTTTCTGACAGGCTCCATGGGGAAACCAGTCCCTCCAAAACTTAATTTGAGGTCCTGTACTAGCTAAAGGGACTAGAATCAAAGAACTGGTATCTTGATTCATTTACTCTTTAACTATTCATTTTCAAAGATTGTTATCCCATTCTTTGATAAAACCTGTTAGGTTTTTTAAATTTTTTAAATAGTGTCTTCTTTTGCTCAGTATTTCCATGGAAATTATGGAACCACACCAACACATTAAGGAACTTTTTTTTGCATTCTGATTTTATTCCCAGTCATTTGCCACATTTCGACTTAATTTATACTTTGTGTATAAAATCGTTGGATGCTTTCACTGTCGCAAAGATAGAGAACCCATTTCATAGGATCATATATTGGTAAAAATGGAACAGTGGGAGCCATTGCTTTTTCAATATGCAGCATCTTGTTTACAGTAGATCATCATATATGTTGATTAAATTCTTAACTCTTCAGTTTTTGGCTAGTTATTTAAAAGATTGTTTTGCTATATCAAGTTCTCTGTTATTCATCTTAAAGCCCGTAGTAGGAACCCATATAGTTTATGACAACTTAAACATTATCAAATGTACTTAATCAAATTGATGTAGTAGAAGAGGATGCATTTGCCTTTTGCCAGATGCTTACACATCACTACATATTTTGTTCAAGTGCTGTGTGGTCAGTTTTCTGAATACCATCTAAATTAATTTTATATTATTTTCTCTCAAGTATTTATAACATTATAAACAAAAATAATATAATATAGTATTCATTTTTCATTATCTCATCTCTTTAAAAGAAACATTAAATATACACAGAATAATTTTTCTATAACCAGCTTTATTGTTTTCATATTGCTAAATTCAAAGAACAGACAAATCAAAGAAACCATATATCCATTTACATCTTGAAATACTTTCAATTAGAAAGCAATTATAGCTTTATTTCTAATTATTCCTTTTTTATGATAGCTTTTTAGGCTCATAACTCACCAGTTGTGAGTCTCCTATTTACTTCACTTCCCAAAGAACTAAAGTTTCCTCATAACCAAAATGCATTTTTATAATTTGTTACTATCTGTTTATTTACCTCTAAAAACCAAATAAATTCAAGGTATCTTCTGTTCTTTTATTTTTTACCTCTTTTTGGTTGGAAAAAAATTTTATTTCTTAATATAGCAGAAAACTTTCATGGTTTTTCTTTTGAGTAACATACCAAAATAGTCATGTAAAACAAACTCATGATAGAAGGTAGAGCCTGCTGGAAGAAGGAAGGACAACATTGCACTAGGGAGCAATTATGAAGAGGAAAATGTAGAGATGACAGCAAATGCCAGAAGCTACTGGAAGGTAGAATGGACAAGAATGCAATCTTTAGCTCTGCCAACACCTTCATCTCTGCCCAGTGAAATAGTTTCAGAATTCTGAGAGAATACAATTCCAGTGTTTTGAACAACTAAAATTGCTACACCTGTCTATAGTGAAAGCGGGAAAGTCTTGCAGACTCTTTGATAAAACCCAGTTAACAAGTCTGACTATTTTCATCTTTGATTAATTTTTATTACGTATGTGTGTGTCTGTCTGTTTGTGTTTGTATGTACCTGCACATGTGGATGTGTGTGTATGCGTGCAACTGTGAGAATGTGGAAGTGATGATTTACAGGAGTGAGTTCTCTTCTCCCACTTTGAAGATCCTTGTGTCTTTGGTTTTCAGGCCCTGAACAGGTATTTTTCCCAGTAAAGTTTATCAACCTGATTTAAAAAAAATATTGAAAACAAATTAAAATGAAGAATTATACTTTATGACAAATGAAATGTACATGAAGTTCACATCTAATCATTTAATTGCTCATAAATAAAATCTAATTGGAACAAAATCAGGCTATCTTTCATATTGATTACCACTGAGTTTTTGTCAATTAAGAGATTTTTTATAAACAAAGGAAAAGTAGAGCCTACAAAGTGGGTAAGATGAGATAGTTTTCTTGCTTTCAGGAGAAAATTAATGTAATATTTCCCAAATTATTGTATAGCTACCACTTTTATGGTTGTTTTTCTCCTAAATAGTTTATGACTCTCTCTCTCTCTCTCTCTATATATATATAATTTCTCTCTTATATATATAAATTATATTATATATATATATATATAATTTCTCTCATATATTATATATATATATTGAAATAGTAAAATAAAAGATTACCATCTCTGGTTCTTATTTTATTATATTATGTTTTATTTTGTTATGTTTGCTTGTTATATCTTAGATTCTTATTCTTTTCTAGTGAGAAATAGAAAATGGATCTGGATGGGAGGGACGTGGAGAACAACTGGGAAGAATGGAGAGAGAAGACATTGTAATCAGGATATTTGTAAGAGAAAAGAATCTGTTTTCAATATAAAAGGAAAATTAAAATCTTTTCTGTTTCAAACAATATAAAACTAAAAAAAACACACAAGCACACTGGATCACACTAAATCTATTATAAAGCAAATTATCCAATTGTAACTTAGTCATGGTTTCCCCAAAGACCTTGCCTCTTGGTTCCCTAATAGTAGAAGCATTTGTACTAAAATACTTACTATATAACACTGTGTGATGAAGGATACACTGACTTTGTCAATGAGGATTGTTATAGTTCTCAGGCTGAGGATTTATAGTACAAAAATTGTGTAGCATATACAAGATCTTAGGTACACCTCCAACTTATGTGAAAAGCAATCAATCATCAAGCTCAACTAATCACTTGCCAAACTAATGTTCTTATCATATAGCTAATAATAAAATAAATAAAAATAAAAGGTAGGAAAAAGAAAAATTTAAATATAGAAAGACAGCTCCAGCTGCAGCAAATTCAATGGTTACAGGCGCCTAGAACACTTCTTCACACAGCACATGATTCCATCTTATGACACTTACTTTCTTCCCACCTCACTCAGACATATTTCTTAAGTCACTGTTGAAGTCAAAGACCTCTGATCAAGGTTAAGCCCACAGAGTAACACAGACTAAAGACATTAAGGAGGAAGGTTCTTTTGGAAGAGGAAAAGTTGCAGCAGAATGGAAAGAGCAAGGGAGAGGATAATGGGGTTGAAAATGACCAACATTTTTATTCTTTTGTTTCCCTTTTTAAAATTTATTTTTATTAATTTTGATTATATTTCTCTCCCTGAGCTCTTCTCAGCCGCTGTCCAATTCTCTATTTTTCCAATATTTTGTTCTATTCTTCTCCCCTTTCTCTCTTCTCTCACTTTCAAATACCATATATAAATGAAGATCTAAACCGAGAAATATAAAGAGACAAAAAAATCAAAATAAAACAAACAAAAAATCATGAAAACAAACAAAAACATGACGTTTATTTTGGGTTGGCCAGCTACTCCTATTCTGAAGTGTTCTGGATGTAACTGGTGACATTTCATTAGTAGAAAATGATTCTCCCTATGAGAGAAGGTATTAAGTGCAAAAAACTAATTGCTTAGGTATGAGAGCCTGTATTCCCTTCCTCTTGGAAGTTCTGGAACCCTGTCTGGCTTGAAACTGTTCAGATCTTCTGCATGTAGTCACAGTGTTAATGAGTTAATGTGGTTAAAAGGCATACTAGTTGTATTGTGCCCGCATGACGTTCCTACCATGTGGTTATCTATTAATTCTGGCTCCAAAAAGATGGCTTTGTTCTGGAGGAGGGATTAAATGAATACAGAGTTTCCCAGAGACTTTTGCTCTCTGTCCATTGTCTAATTGTGGTTTTCTATGGTATTTCTAATTGTGATTTCTGCTCTATTGTAGCATAATCCATAATTTGAGCATAAAGTGAGACACAGAGTGCTTTACACACATGCATGAAACTTTCAAAAACTTGAAAAATGAAGAAAAAAGGTGATAAAACATTTCATGATAGAATTAGTATTGCTTTCATGTATTTATTTGTTAAACTTATAAATTATGTTCACTTACTTATTTGCTGGAATTAAAAATAAATAATACTCAAGGACCACGCATTTCATAAAATTACCTTTAAGTTGGAAATTAAGATACTTGAAATTTACATATGCAGCCTTATAAATGCAGATGGTACATGCTAATTAAAGATGAAAGAACAAAAAATAGTCTGCAAAATAGCATTATAATGAAAATACAAGACTGATTAGTTAAAAATATATATTCTGATGCAATGCATGTTTTATTACTAATCGAGTTCTTCTAAATTGCAAAGTTGTAATTGGTACTTGCAAAGCATATATTCTCAGAGGTTGTAAAATGCCAGAGAGGCTGCATGAGAAAACTTTCACATAGGATGCCGGTAAGTCTGAAGTCAGCATAAAACCAACCTTGTGCTCTTGCTACTTGTGAAGTTTAAAGGCTATGCTAATACAAAATGGAATATATATATATATATATATATATATATATATATATATATATATATATATATATATATAAACTTTCTAAGGGGAAAAAGCGCCAGGCACTACTTCACAAGGAGAAGTGATGCAGACTTGGAAAGTTTTACATTAATATCACCGTACTAGATTATTGAAAATTAGCATGAAGCTATAGAACACAGAAATAAGTTTATCATTCATTTGCTCATGGTTGAAGTCTTGTTTACAAATATCACACTGGGATATTCGTTAAATTTTCAATTCACTTTAAAATGTCTGTTTTGTAAAAATAAAAAGACAGTTTCTGTTACTGGAAAATTGACTTGTTTTTGTACTTGAAAAACAAGTAGGATTTTTTTTCCCTCCTTAAATAAAAGCAATACATTTTGGGATATAGGTCTCTGTGCTCAAGACAAATGGAAAAGTCAGCTTTGCATTAATGCAATTTGAAGACAAAGGAAATCACTATTAGTGGTCCACTCACATTAATCAAAGCAAATTTGATTTCCTTTTCTTTCTTCATCTTACAAAACAGTTTATTACAGCCATTATAAAAGATGTAATAAAGTACAAGTACAAAATCTCCCCAAACTTTCAGATTTTAACATGTTTGTAAAATAGTTATTTAGTTTATATGGTTTGCCTTAAAAAGGAAAAAAAATTTAGCAAACTATCAATACTTATTTTGTTATCGATATACTACACTGTGCATAGCCAAATAATTAAACTGTGTAACATGAGGGCCTGCTTAATGGGGTTTATGTCCTGCCCAGTTCCCACAGCTGGCAAGTCCCAAAGAAAATCACACAGAGGTCTCCATAAGATTATAAACTGATTGGCCCATTAGCTCAGGCTTCTTGCTACCTCTTAAAACTTATATCAACCCATTATTCTTATCTATGTTAGCCACATGGCTCGGTACCTTTCTCAGTGGGAAAGGTCACATCTTGTTTCTTTGGTGATCTGAGAAGGAGTCAGAAAGAGCTTCCTTCTTCCCAGAATATTCTTGTTCTCATCGCCCCACTTTTACTTCCTGTCTGGCTTTCCCACCTCTATTTCCTACCTGGCTATCAGCCAATCAGCGTTTATTTAAAATATAATTGACAGAATACAGACATTTCTCCCATACCAAAACTGAGATTTGAATTAGTCCTTCATGCCTTCTCTGTCATCATTACTATCACTGTCTATTAACTCTTTGGCAAAAAATAAAAATTCTGTTGGACATTTTGGCCTTATTTGGGAGCATAATTGTCTTATTGTTAGCCAATGACGATTTACTCACAATCCAGAATCAAGTTCTTTACTGTCTTCATAATTCAGCACCAAGGCCCCCTAACTACTAATGCCTCCCTCACATTTCCACTTTCGAGTATTTCCCTATGCACATGCTGCATAGCCAGATAAAGTCTGTGCCATGGATGCCTGGTCTCTCTATTTTCTCTGCTTAGAAGCAGCCTTTTCCATCTTTCCCCATCTCCAATAAATCTCTTGTGTGATGTCTGTTGTAGAGTGTGATTTTGATGGCATTCCTTGACCCCAGGACACTCTTTGGCCATAAAATCTTTTCACTTATGAAGAGAAAGCTCAATATAAAGCATAGTGGAGAAAGCCACTTATATCATGAATTTGCAGAGTTTTGGAAGCATTAGGAGACAAATTGTAAATGTGTGTCTTCAAATATTTCTTGTAAACAAAATTACACATGAAATAAGATATTCTATTCTTTCTTGGTCATGGAGAGGTCTTCAGGATTTCATTTCAAATAATCTGCTTCTCCATGATTGTTTGTGATGTATGTGTGTTTCTGTGATTTATTATGTATGTGCTAATTTAAGCACAAGTATCTGTTTTGTATTACAACTATTCCAATGTTCCCTAATATAGTATAGGATATTTTGAGTTTTCTTTACTGATGCACCATAAAAAATTGTTTTTATGCTGTAAATACTTGTGAATAAATTAATATGAGTATATATATATATATATATATATATGTAATTGTCACATACCTGCTTCCTAACAAATTCCTTTTAGCTGCTGACATATTGATAAGTTCTTGAAAACTGTTATATCTCCCTAACACTTCTTTACTCCTCATATAAAGTATAAAATATTACCTCATTTTTCCCATAGCTAAATTGAATATGCACATTATTAATAAAAATAAATTCTCAGGCATTATTATGCCTTTGAAATTAAATGTAGCTGTTAAGTAATAGAAATTGTTCAAATGCAAATTTTGCTTTGTATATTAATGAAAATGCAAGAAATTTATTAGGACAAAAAGTAGTTGTTCTATGTCCAGAAAATCTTAATTGTATTAATATTAGATTTACGAAAGGGTGAGATTGTAGTTAGTTGATTTATTTATGTTGATATGTGTTGAGCAATGGTTTACAGTATTGTTTGTATGAAATAATTAACTGAAGGACACCAAGAGTATATTAGCAGTATGTTCCAGTGAAGATGATGTGTTTCTGTTTGTACAGATCTATAAGAGAATGTCATTTTGTATTTTAGTTTTGATTCATAATTTCTCATCAAAATCACAAAGAATTTCATGAACATTTTATCTAGAGTGTATCACAATGCTCAAATGTGAAGCTGAGAGTGTCTGACTCTCCTCACAATTCATTATTAATATACATGCTTACAAAGAACCTGCTTCACAATTCTGGTGTTATCCAGTGTTAGTTCACAGTAGGGACAATTCTGAAGAGGAGGTGTGAGGTCTTCAGATCAAAGGCATAATGTATTTATCCTGCGCTTCTGTCAGAAAGCTGTTGTCCTTTTACGACAATGTTTCAGTATTAACAGTCAATCAGACTTGTTTGGACTCTGTTGACCCGCTGTTCTAATATTGTCACTGAATTTTAGAGGATAACAGTGTTTTGAGGGAAATTCAATCACACTTCTCTGGTGTTCTGTAAAGCACCCTGATAGTAAAACAGTATAAAGTGTTCTTCCTGACATACTCACTATTATCTTATTTCTGGGCACATTGTGTCAAGGGCTAGACATGCATATTCATCACTAGTAACGATATCAAGAAGTACATATGCACAGCACAAGCATACTTAAGGAATCAAGCATGTAGCTTTTGGTTTTAATGACAGATTTGAGGAGGGTAATCAATGTCTCACATATCATACAATAAGAAACAGGTATGGTAATATTATATGGGCATACTCCCTATCATAGAATTTGGTCTCTTTCATTTTATTTGTTTGTGAAAACACTTCAGTTTGTTCAAAATTATCTTGCAAAAATTGCTACAAGAATTAATTAATAAAATACAAACAAAATATGTTAGTTTTATTGACAAGGAGACTGAGATCTGAAAGCATTCAAGAACTAGAGAAAATGTTAACAATATCTTTTCCACAATTCATAAACATTTTAATATTTAAATCCTGTATGCCAACTTTTGCAACTATAGTGCTTAATTGTATGAAATATAATCCTTACTCTCCTCTCAATTATTTTTTTTCTTTTGAATCTATTTTGATGGAATGATTAAGTGATAAAATTCCTCTAGGACACCTAATTGCTTGTCTTCTTTTTGTTATACAATTTAAACCACTTCCCAAGGAAATAAAATATACCTGCAGGCGATGAATACTATCAGGAGATTTGGATAATTAACCTATAATTTTAGCTATTAAAAAGGGTTTAACAATTGTCCTTTTAAAATACTTGCTACTGATTATGAGTTTTTCACGTGAAAAATGTCCCCATTTCAGTACTTAGAGATATAATAGATCATATAAAAGCAACATTGCCTCCTTCAAAAATCCTGCCTTACAAGCTAAAGGAAATAATATTGAAGTGAGAAGGAAGGCAGGTGCAGAGCTGTTTCTATGCATGGAAGCTCCACTCAACACTTTGTCAATGTCTACTAGGACTAGAGGTGTAGTTCTATAACCTGGATTCACTGGTCTTTTCAGAGAGGCTTTCACCACAGTGAATGGAACAATCAGTATAGCAAAAGCAGGGCATGAGAAATAACCCATCATGAAATTATGGCTTTAGAATAGCTTTGGTTTTTGTTTATTTGTTTTTACTTTTCATGGAGATACAAATAGTAAGGGTTCTGTT
Organism: Myodes glareolus; assembly: GCF_982192425.1. NCBI lineage: Eukaryota > Metazoa > Chordata > Mammalia > Rodentia > Cricetidae > Myodes > Myodes glareolus. The sequence continues at coordinate 74,731,167 of NC_142037.1, read as the reverse complement.
CTAAAATCAATAACAAAAGATAGGAGATTTCCTGTTGGGTGAAAATAGAAACAACCGCTATTTGTTCTGTGACAGCATGGGCAGCCTTATGATGTCTTGTGGATTTCAGAAGATGTCACTATTGAGTATTAGTTAAGTTTTCAATGTGACCTTGCCTAGATAGAGTATATTATTGTCTTTCCATTTCTGCAAGATCAGCATTCTGTTTTGTTACATGCAAGGGAAAGAGAAAGCGTGGTCTGCCTAAGAGTGCCAGCTGATGCTTTCCAAATACAAGTCTAGTCTTCACTTTTTTTTTTCACTTATGGCCCATTCCAAGAAGAAGTATTAAGAAAATATCTGGGTAATGTTAGAAATTGAGTACTATTTTTTAATGATTGTACAGTTTTACAAACTGCTTCCTTATTATTTATATGATTTGAGGGTAGTTTCCAAAACTGATAAATTAAATAAATAAGAGATGAATAAAATTTGAATTAAATTTTCCTGAAAACAAACCTAGTAAAAAAATTATGAGTATATTTTCTTCACCTTCAGGACTCTACTTTATCCCTATTGATTTTGCTTCATATACTAAGGATACAGACTGCCTTGTGGTTTTCCATTTTTCAAGTAAAAAGACACATAGTCACACCAATAGATGGACGTTCTCTTTATTCCAGGGTACTACAGTTCTTTAGTTCTTTCTGTTTTTAAATTTAATTACAAGATAAATGCAATGTTTTCTACCTAAACACATTCTCTCCCTCTAACTCCAGTCCTTCCCTTTCTCCCTTTCAAATTTATGACCTCTTTCCCTTACACACACACACACACACACACACACACACACACAAACACACACACACACAGTGTGTAGAATGATGCACCCATTTACTGTTGCTGCTGCAAACATGATTTCAAGGATGAGTACTTGACATTTTTTAACCACTTACAGGATTCACTTATGAGATAGACCCATCAGTCATCAGTTGCTTGCAGTTCCTTTTCTAGGACAGGACTCCATGGTATTTATTCCTTCATTATTAACATGGTTACTAGTGTTGACATTTTCTGATTTTGTTTAGGCAGTCAAACAGTTCAGGTGTTGTCGATGGGGCTTTTCTGTCATCCCCATAAGACAGAATCTCTCAGTGGGCTTCTTGGATTTTTGCCTTTACAAGCTTTCGACCCTAACCTGACCCAAACCTTTTGGATCCAAACCTTAGCACAGGAGTTGTGATGTCGATATACCCATTGAGGGTGGGCAAACCATAATCTGTTGATCTCTATTTTGAAAAGTTGTGTTTTCCTGCGATGGTTTCTTCTATTGCCTGAAATATTTGGCCTACCTATGTAGCATTCGTTTTTACTCAGTTGAAGGCATGGCACTCCTCTTGGTGGCTCTCCCAAGTTGTATTATCCCTGAATAAACTAAGTGGGAACAAGCAAACTTGGGAAAGCATTTTCCGATCTATTCTAAACTAATAATCCAAATGTCATCTTCTAATATATTTACCCAAAAGGTCTCATATTGATTTCAATACATTGATTGATAGTCATCAAATAATTAGCAACATTTTAATACTATATAATGTTTTATTAAAGTTCTAAATAATAACTAATTTGTTATTTTGTCTGTTTCTGATTAATAGTACGTTACATTGCTATTGTGACAGTCTAAAGAATATGTTCTTTCACATAGTACAAATACTTTGAAGTATTTCACAAATGGTAATATTTTATCTCTGAATTGTGATAAATTCATATATTGTGTTCTTCCCCTTGGAATTAAACTATTTTTATTTAGTCTGCTTTACTTCTAATTAAATGTTTCTTATTTCTTTCCATGATTTTAGAGACACTTTGTTCAAATACTTTCAGCAAAACAAGTTGAAGAGATTGGTTTCCATTCTTTGGAGTTTCCATTCTTGAAAGATCTTATGGTTTAAAAAATTCCTCAGTAGTAAAATCAATTTCCCAGGAGAATATATAAAGACATCTGAAGCTTGTGCTAACATCTGTAAGAAAAAAAGTGGCACTAGGTTTCTACTCTGTGGAGTCACTGTGAGGTCAGGAAAACTAAATGTTAGAAAAAGACAAAGGTTTTGCAAGAAATTTTGTCAATGTATTCTCATGTAAAACACATATGGAATATACCAATGTGCACATTAGTTTCATCCTGCAATGAATAATGTAAATCTCATTGCATTTATAATTATTAATTGTATTCTGACTTTTGAAAACATTGGAAATTTATTAAATAAATAATGAAAATTAAATGTGGGCTTACATTTACTATTTAAAAATTTCAAGGCTTTACTAGTAAAAACACATGTTTGGGAAAGTTATAATAGACATGAGGTTTATTAGGGATAATCCTGACTGAACAAAACCAACAATTTCTATACTAATTAAAGGACTCCATCATTTATTTCAAAAAATTGTTTTCTGACAATTTACCCAAAGAAGCTGGTATACCAGCTGCAGCTCCTTCATGTAGGTGACAGTGGAACTCTAGTCTCTGCACACATGCACACACACACACATACACACACGCAGACACATGCACACACACACATACACACACGCACACACATGCACACACACACACACACACGCACACATGGCAATCTAATGACACTGATGAGTAAGGCTCCTCACTTACTTACACTCCTTTTGGATATATGAAAAATAAACTATCAATTGTTACTGGCCTTCTTCATTATTATAAGACTTTCATAAATACTAAAGTGATTTAATATTCTACAGCTATGATTGCAGATTTGAAATGAAGCTTCAGAGAGAACGATGAAAACAATCGTGGCGGAATTTTTATCTGATAGATTAAAAATCCAAGTCACTTTGTAGAAGCTCATTTTATTAATGTAGAAAATCATTATGAATGTGCTTCAAAATTTAACATAATTATTTTGTTAAAATAAACACAATTTTTGAAATACCCTAGTATTGTGGCTGTCAAAAGTTGTAAAATAACCTTAACTCATATTTATCTGTAAAAATTGATGATTCCTAATACAATTTTAAAAAACTACATTTATGAAATATATTTTTACAAATAATCTGTATTTTGTACAATAGCATGCAGTATATAATTTATATACATCAAATATATACAGAGTTGTACACAGAACATAAATGCAAAAATGCTGATGTTGGTCACCCAAACCTCCTTCAGCTGGCCATAGCTGGCTTGAGACCGAACTGCAGCTGAAAAGAACTACAAAAGATGAATAAAATATTTAAAAATCACTGAGGGCATTCATAAAACAACAAAGGCAGCTAGAACTGGACGGCAAATTCCTACAGGCAGAGTAAAGCATTGACTGCTGCTCTTCCTTTCTGAACTGTTAGACAACTCTAGGCCCAGGGCACAAGGGCAAATAAAACAACAAGCCTGGAAGGGCTCCCTTCCCTTCGCTAAGAAAATTCTCTCTGAAACTTATGGCCTCTAAACAACCTGTAATGCTGGCCAGTGTCCCAGGTATAAGGAGAGCCAGAGACCAGGCCTTCACAACCTGAGGATGGTAGAATTGTAAGACCATTTTCAGAGTTTATGTTGTGCAAGTGTAGGTGTTGACTCACATAAAGAAAACATGAAAACTGGCTGCTGAAAAAAATCTATAAAGTGAATTGGAGAACCTGCAGTCTCGAAATTCAAGAGTAACAAACATAGTTTTCCAGGAACACTCAGGTGAAGAAATCTTTGCAAAGCTCTCTATTAGAAGGTTGACAATCTCATATTCAAGGTGAATAGAGAAATTAAATGCAGCTCATAGTTCGACAGGTTGAAAGATTCCCATAAATCCCTGCTTTTTTCCTTCCCTGCGTCTTTCTTTCCTCTTTGGAGTATTTAGAGTACATACATATTGGCTTGGTTCCTAGAGACATTTTTGTTCAAATGTATTGATGCATTCTGATCATATGCACCATATTCAACTCCTCTGTGGATTTCCCAGATCCTTTAAAAGGAAGCCCCTTCCTTTAACTGTGTAGTGCTCTTTATTTCAAAACTTTAGTGATTATATGTAGTAATTATAGATTATTTATGATAGAATACAATATATATATATTGTATATATTCTAAAATTCTATTTTACAAATTTGAAAAAGGTGTGTGACATACATAGGCACAGTGGGGAAACAGGCAAATCTCCTAATGAGAATAAATATACCATCAAGACATCAGTTACATTTTTATATTAAAGTTATGGAACTTCATAAAACATTAGCAAGAAGTTCCAAAGGGAACAGAAATGACGATGACCGCATATTATACCCACAGCTTATGTAGCGAATGGATTAAGCTAACGGGGTTATAAATATTTTAGACTGATAATAATTAGATAGTTCAGCCAATTAAACCTGAAGTAAATCAAGGAAAATATATTATTTTATAAAACTGATTAAGGTCATTGAACTAATGACACTAATTTAAAGAAATTTAGAAACATGGCAAAGTACAGACAAGTAACCAAAAATAATGCAAAGAAATTATTAACCTTATACCCACATGCTTGCTTCATACTTTAAAGTTGATCTAAAACCAATTTCTCATTAATAATAAACATTTTTAATTCATTTGATGTTTTGAGGTATAATTTCACAGTTTAAATACAAACACAAGATCTGGGGTAGTATGCTATGGTATAAGAGTTTGTTATTGGCCAGGTGGTGGTGGTGCACATATTAGTCTCAGAGTTTTGTAGGCAGGGGCAGGCAGACCTCTGAATCTGATGCCATCCTGGTCCTAAGAGCAAGCTACAGGAAAGCCAGGTCTATGTAGAGAAACATTGTTTTGAAAAAGAAAACAAAACAAATAACAAATATTCATCATTGTTCTGTGAATAGTCACTTGGGGAGCCAGTTCATTAATGAGCTGATTAATTTTATTTTTGTAAAATAGTGAAGAAAATATGGCATCTTATATTTTTTTATAATGATTATTTCAATTTACTTATTGGCCAATCATATTTCTGATTTTACATTTTTCTTAAGCTTCTCAGTTTATGAAAAGAATTAGTGTTAGATAGTTACTCCATTATTTTAGTATACTAATTTCTTATTTCCTTGAGTTGCTACCTACAAAATACATTGTAGTTTAACGTGCAAGTTAAATGACGGTTCTTTACAGTCTTCGCTAGAGTGTTTTGGATTAGATAGTTGGCTTATTATCTTTATTCAAGTTCATTTTCAGAGGAATGTTGAAATTCAGATAATATGTAAAGAAAACCTGCAAAGAGTAATATAAGTTGGAGTAAAAATATAGTCAGCGTCATTAGTTCTCTGAGAATGTAGTAGGACCTTTTGTCTGTCAGTGTATCCTTATCTGTTTACACAATTCATATGAAACAGCTGATAAGATTTTATCAATGTTCCTAAACTACAGACTTCAAACTTAAGATTTCTGTTTTCTTCCTCTGTCTCATTATCTTTCCCTCATTAATTAATTATCTCTGTGTGATTGTTAATTATCTCTGTGTGATTGTAAACACTGTGTCATTAATATATAGATCACAGAGTCAAACACACACACACACACACACACACACACTTTTCTTCCACTAGAGAATGCTGCTTTAACGGTCATTTGTTCTTTTAGCTATTACTTTACTTGCCTTAGAAGCTAAATTTCTGTGACCCAAATTCTGTGCCAGTCACAAATTATATTCACCTGCTAGTAAGTACACTACCATGATGGGTTATTAGCAATAGGCCTCCATTACACTAAAAGTAATTCTTGATGTCAACCAGAAAAAATAGTTTTAAGGGCTGATAGTTACCATTAAGATCTGTTGGTGTAACCAATTCATCTTCTTCAGCCAGTTTTCGTAAGTTTATTATTAGATTTTGGAGAAGCAAAATAGTACATTCTTATATCTATAAGAAAACATCTAAAGTTAATAATTACCTGCTAGAATGATTCATCTGGCAAGATGTAATTGTCATGAATTTTGGTATCTCGGTAATTTATTTTATTTTATTGAGTACCTGCCTGGAATAATCAGTTTTTTGTTTTGTTTTGTTTTTTAAATAAGAAAGTGAAACACTGGTAAGAAATTGGAAATGAATTCCACAGAGATACCACTTACAGCTGACACCTTTTTATAATGCAGCCATTAATTATTATTTTCATGAGTAGAAAATAGATAACTTAATTGGTAGTGTTTAATATGTATCAATGACCCAATAAACTTATTTTTTTTGTTTTGTGACTTATTTCCAAAATGCAAGCAATATAACTTAATTTGTGTATCACTATGTTCTATAAAAGCTTTTGTTAAACTGCCTTGTGTGTGCAATTATTTTCAGTATCAAGTTATATAAAAAGCATTTCTCATATGTGATATTCTGCATATATATTCATAACTAGAAGTAAGGATGTATGCCTACAGTAATCTTTCTAGATTTTCCAGGTGTACTTTCTGGCATATGTTTACAAACTCTATACTAATTCTACATATTCATTACCTTAAGCATACTTTATATTAGAACACAGTCTTGCTCTCCAGGCACATATTTGACACAGAAAAATATATTTCCTGTTCCCATCCAATATTTTAAATTTAGAAAATGTATAAAATATTTTTTACCAAACATGTCAGTATGGATTTCAGATTATATGAAATTTGACTTTCCTCATTGGGTGAGAAAAAGGAAAAGATAGAGAGCAGGAAGCACATGAGAACATTTTACAGATTTGATCACATCCTGTTTTCTTATGCTCTTAGGAAAGACTTTCAACTCATTTGCTGCAGTTTTCTTTTAAAACTATCTCTTTTTTTCTGAGGAAATGGAAAGCTATGAAAAAAATGATTTTATTCACTAAAAGGATTAAATCATAAACTATCTCAAAGGAAGCAATGTGGTGGTGACATGCATACACACTATCTTAGTTAGGTTTTCATTGCTTCAAAGAGACACAGGACCATAGCAACTCTTATAAAAGAAAACACTTAACTGGGGTGGCTCACTTACAGTTTAATAGGTTCGGTCCTTTATCATCATTGTGGGACATGGTGGCATGCAGGAAGACATAGTGCTGGAGAAAGAGCTGAAAAATCTCTATCTTGATCAAAGGCAACAAGAAGTAAACTGAAACACTGGGTGTGGCTTGAGCATATATGAACACTCAAGGCCCACCTTCACGGTGACAGACTTCCTCCATTAAGGCCACACCTACTCCAACAAAACCACACCTCCTTTTAGTGGCACTGTCTATGAGATTACATAGAGACATCATATCACATTCAAATTTCCACACAAACTCATCAACATTTACCCTACCTTTCCTAAATAAAACTACATATATGCCAGGAAAATATCTGCCACAAAGTGTCAACTTTATTGAAAGTTACTGCTGAGCATAGGATAAGTAATTTGCTTTATTGTTCTTTGAACTGAAAAAATCTCTTAAGTATTCCGAAGTAGCATTCAGAAAAAAAGAAAAGGAAAAATCAGCTCAATTCAGACAGTAAAAAATATAGTACAATCATCTAGTCCTAAACCATATAACTGCATTTTAGATTTTGGTGTTGGCTCAATACCTATTATCCAAAATAAAAACAATATTAATGGTTAACAGTCCAGTGAATCTGGAATCAGAGATGGGAAACAAATACTTATTTTAGTCTGGAAAAAAAATAATGGAAAAAAGTATTTGTTTATAACCAAAACGAGTAATTCAGGGATACTTTAAAGAGCATGAGTGTGGTATTTGACTACCACCATGAAGCAAATGACACACAAGAGTAAGTCAGTAAAATATTTCCCTTCCCCCATTTTGGTGCACCAGAACTTTTACTATACTCCTGCTGTAGTGTATCAAATATAGCATAACATCTCATCTAAAGAAGTGTTTATATTTATTAAAAACACTGTATTGTTAAAGCATGCTGATCATTATCATAGCCTTCAGGATGCTGTGGTTTCTTTTGTTTTTGAAGAGTCAGGCATTGGTGATGAAGGGGATAGATCGATCATGGCAGTTGTTGAAAGAGAGTGTGGATATGGCAATGAAAAATATTCAGCAGTGAAGTTTAATGTAATTGACTTCTTTGTCACAGATTTCTTTGCACTACAACTATATTTGAAAACATGTTGTTTACAGCAGAATTTCTTCTAAAACTACATGTAACCATGTCAAACCACATGCCTCCTTATCAACTATATTCATGCAATCTTTCTAAATATTTTCCCATTGTTTAAGCAATGTTCACAGCATCTCTACAAAACTTGCTTCTATCCTAATATATTACTTAGTTCCTCCATCAATAGCAATTCCATATCAGGTATACTTGGTCTTGAAATTGAAGCAATCTGTTCACATTTCTGAGAATTCTTTTGATTTTAATTCTACTACCATTAATATTTCCTTGATACCTGTACATATTTTTCAACTGAAGTATTATAATTCTATTTTATGCTGCATTATCTGGAGTGTATGTGTGTGTTTGTGAATGTGTGTGTGTGAATATGTGTGTTTGTGTGTGAATGTGTGTGTGTATGTGTGTAGTTTTCTGTGTATCACACTATTCTTGCTATGGTGCACGTGTAGACATCAAAGAAGAGCTTGTTATTGATTCTGTTCATCAGATCGTTCCCAGAAAATGAACTGGTTCTTCAAGGTTGGCAGTGACAATGTCTTAACTGGTTAAACAGTTTCATCTGTTCTGAGTCTTATACTTCTCATTCATTAATAAACTTCTACAATGTTTTTCTAAAGTCCTCTTATTGTTGAAGTTGCACATATTCTCATGAAATGATGAAGGCTCCTAACAACATTCAAGATGATACATATTTTACAGAATGTTTCTATTTTGCTAAGTACCATCATCAGAGAAGTCAATGACTAAGGGAATTATAACCTTTTAAAATACAGTTCCTGAATAAGATTCAAAATTGGATGTTACTCCTCCATATATATGTGGAGTAAGGATGTTGTAAGATCTCAAACATCTGTATCAGCTGAGTTGTGACATCAGGGACTTTGTACATGAGTAGTAATCTTTGGAAGGCATGTTTTGTTGTTCAGCAATATGCCTCAATTGTGGGCATAGCGAACCATACAGTAAGGAGATTTGTAGTCACCTAAGCCTTGATTTTTGAGGCAATCATCTAGCATAATCTAATAATGTTAGTGTAATTCTTAATGAGCTCAAGAATTCATATATCAATTGAAAAAGTAGGTTGTTACTGTGATTGTAAGTACTTATAATATGTGTGTGCATGTGTGTGTGTGTGTGTGTGTGTGTGTGTGTGAATGAGAGAGATGTGGTGTGTATGTGTACACAGAAATATGCATGTGAGATAGAGGTCATCTTTTAGAATCATTTCCCTCCTTGCACCTTTATGTGATTCCTGGAAATCATATTCAGGATATCAGGTTTGCAAGACAAGCACCTTTATCTGCTGAGTCATCTTGTTGGCTCATGGCCCGAGATTTTTAAAAAGTTTGATAAACCTTGCTTCAGCTTTAATTTGGCAACTATATTAGCAACAGACAAATGTTAACCTGTCCTTTAGAATTTTTATGTCTGCTTCAATTTTGAATATCCTAAATAACATCCTTATATAATACACACATACATACACACACACATATATACATTAGCGTCGTGTACATTGAAAATTATTATGCATTTAGACACTTTCATCAGTCATTGTATCTAGATAGTCTGCAGAGTTTGATGTCATGTGTTGAACTTTTATGCTATGAGAAATAATTTTTATCTAAACTTCTTGAAGTACTTGCTGTAAGGACTCAATGCTGCATTTGCAGCCTCTTTGACCCCCAAGAAACTTCATGGAATTAAAGAGAGTTAAACCAGTGGGACGGATTAGATTTGCTCATGATGGGATTGTGGCAGTTTCACCCAATAAGAAGACTAATCCTTCCTCCATTTGACTTAAGTTGTTTTAATTTCTTATCATTTGGATATTGACTGCAGTTTTTCTTTACATGTACAACTTAACTGTTTCTTTCTAAAGGCAATATGAGCTATTGTGTACTTTCATGTCTTTTGTGTCAAACTTAGTTATTTGTATCTGCTGTATTAACAGGATGCACATTTATACATTCCTCCACTTGAACACTTAAACACCATGTGGTTATTACCTATATGATTTCAATTCTATAGCAGAGTGACAAGGAAAGCATAGACACAAGAAAAAGTTTAGGTAGACAGATTTTGATGCAATCAGAACACACATAATAAAAGCAACACATAGACAGATGGACTTACCATACCATATGATTTCAAATAATTTCTATAACAAACATACACTACTCTAATTTCCTTTTAATTTTATCTCATTAAAGTTAATAGGAAAAGCAAATATATGGAATACAAAAATTATTATGAAATCTTGTGTTCATTTTTAACTTATTAGAAACATTGTTTCTGAGCACATTTAACTATAATCATTTTTACACTTCTTGCTAATGATTAATATCTATGACTATAATTATACTATAAGAACATAGATATAGAACATGAATTCGATGAAAGGGTAAATTATTTGAATTTATCAAAAATGTATATCATTCCATATTTTTTGTCTTGAAATTTGTTGCACTGAAGCATATTGCATAGGTTTTATCTTGGATTTAGATGTATTGCCTTGGGAAATGTAACTTAAGGGTATGTTAAAAAGTTGCATAATACTAGAGTTTAGTGGCTGCTGTTATGATTTTCGAAAATATTCTTCAGCATAAAGTTGTTTTCTCTAAATCACAGGAAGAGAAGAGTCTAGGGATTTATAAAAGCATAAATATATTTACACAGTTTGAAAGTGTACTTTAAAACAAATTATCAAAAGACTTAAAATAATGATTTCTCTTTTGAAGTCAAAGTTAATTGATTTTTTTTCTTGAGGTAGAATTATTATCCCCAATGCCACTAAGTCTCATGGGATGAGAGACAACTCTTAGAAATATCATGAACTTATTTTTCTGAGCATTCATTCTTCAGAAAATACACATTCTAACAACTATCCCTCATATTTGTGAAACACATATATATTTACCTAAACGTCTTACAGGAAAGCATACATAACAAATTTTATTATATAGTACATCAACTAAGTCTTCTTCTTCCTTTAGACACATAATTATTTCTAGCAATTATTCATTTTAAATTTAACAACATTTAAATATAAAATTCACAAAATGTAATATGTATATGCTGGATAGGTTTGTATAAACTTGACACAAACTGGAACTATTTTGGAAGGGATAACTTTAGTGAAAATTCCAACCACAATATTGGCCTCTTACAAAGCTGTCATTCCTTTTTATTATTTATAATTGATGTGGGAGGGCTTATCTCATGTGGAGAATGAAGCAGGCTGAAAAAGCCATGAGGAGAAAGTTATTAAACTTAGTAAGCAGCAGTCCTCTATGGATTCTGTATAGTTCTTTACTCAATGATTCGTATATACATTGATGTGTATTGCAAGATGAAATTAAACATTTCTTCCCCGAGTTGCATTTGGCCAACACATTTTTTCACACCAATGGAAACCTTAACTTTCACTATGGATTTTCTTTCTTGTAAATAATTACCAAATGACAAAATACAAGCTTTTGAAAACTGGGAGATATATGAAATTCTGTAGATGAGCCCTTGATCCCAGGTGAGATGAAGACTAAATGTAATACCTTCAAAATGACATTGCCATTGTCCTCCAAGCAAACAACGAGGTGTTAAAGCATTTGGATATTCAATGGAGAGCAGATGGCTTGCACCTCTGCAGAACTCCATGGCTAGTTTTGAACCCTTTAGTGGCATTTCTAGAAAATCACACACTGTGTGATCTTATCTTTAAACTCAGCTCCAAACACTCTGATAGCCAAAAGATTTTGTACTCTTAGTATTAAATTTCTTGGTGGCAATTTTTAATGTAATAAACAGAATGTCATTTATGACATCTATAATTCAACTTATTGTAAGTTTCCAAATGTCTTGCTGCTGACTCTTTAATGCTTTTATGTATATTGAATATTTTTGACTAGACAAACTACTGCTGACATTTCTTCAACTGTTGCAAAGCAAACATTAGACAGGCCATATAATATAATTCCTGCAACCTACTTTAGATTCCCTAATATGTCAGACCCTCAAATTTTTGCTCCAGAGATTTAGATCACCTTGTGAATTATGACACTGAGGTAAAGTACTGTCTATCATATAGAAATTTCAAGATGATTAACATAATATAGGTTAATTATTGAGTTCAATATCTGCCTCTTAATAATCATTCATTCCATATTAGTTTTCATTAATATGCCCCCGGTGTAAAAGTCACAGTTGACTTAGGAAATATATAAAAGTAATCTAACTCATTTGAAATTGCTAGTTGACCCAGATCATTGTCCTACTTTTACTTTTCATCTTATTTTCAAGTTATGTCCATAAAAATCAAATACAAAGGATACAGAGTATAGCTTATTATGGGTTATTCTTCCAACAAGGTTTGCAATGCGACAGCATAGTATTTTTATAATTTTAAAAAATTTTAAGGCTCTATAATTCATGGTAATTTACACTAATAGTAATTAAATTATAAAGCATAATTCCTAATCTTTAAAACCACAAACTTCACAATAAAAGAGCATATATGAAGGTGAGTATATAATAAAAGTAGAAGAATATAACTAAATTATGGAAAAATATTGAAACTTTGGAGATAAATATCAAATACTGAGAAATGAATCCATTTGAGGTTGGCAGACTGTGAGAGGTCTTCCCAATGACATTTGTTTCCAAGTGATTTTGTCCATATGTAACTCCTTTCATTGATTTTTATATAGACTAATTGAGACATTGTAATTTCAAGAAAAAGTACAGGACGTGGGAATAGTTCCAAGTAGTTCATCTCTTTCTTGACTCTCCCCCTTGAACAAGTTGTCATGATAAGCCAACAACAACAAGAAGGAGTAACAAACACATGTGTACAAAGAACATAAATACCTGAGAAATTCAGGGTCCTAATCTATCACTCTGTAGAAACTAAGGACATTTTCAAACAAGGTACACATCCCAAAGAAATTTAAAAGTGTTTGATATTTATTGTTTGGAGGTACCAATTTTAAGAGCATTCGTTAAAAATATAAACAAAATGACAAAGAACATGTATAGCAAAGATGGAAAATTCACAGAGAGTCTGGATTATGTATATTATTGTGTTTTCTTTGAATTTTTTGACTGTCAAGGCGCTAAGTACAGGCAGACATTTCATTGTATTGGCTGCTTTGATGGAGTTGAAGAATTTATAGTTATAGTTATAGCTTTCCTTAGTTATGATAAAAGATGAAGTAGATATAAATATCGTAACTGCAATTCTTGCTTGATAATTGTTTTGTTATATGTAATTTCACTATGTTAAAGCCTTCCATTTTGTTTAAGCAGAAAAAGGAAAATGGTATATAAGATCCTTCTGTCTATATGTTACCTTTATTGGTTAATGAGTAAAGCAATTGCCTTGGCCTCATAGGGTAGAATTTAGGTAGGCAGGGAATACTAATCTGAAGGCTGGGAGGAAGAAGACGAAGTCCGAGAAATGCCATGGATCCACTGCCAGAGTCAAACATGCTGAAATTTTGCTGGTAAGCCACTGACACATGGAGATACAAAGATTCATAGTAATGGACTAAATAAATATAAAAGATAGCCAATAGATCTAATATGCCAAGCAGTGATTTAATCAATACAGCATCTGCATGAGTTTTTGGGGTCTAAGTTAGCCAGCAGCCGGGAACCAACAAGCTCCCTCCTCCAATATAGTAGGCTTTTTATAAAAGTAAAAGGATAGCATAGATGGAAATATATATGAAAAAGAAATGATGTCTAATGACTGTAGAAAAGACACAAGAAACCATGCCTTATAATACTTTTATGACTATCATAGTATATATATTTTGTTTTAAATATCAACTTAGCACAATTAGACTCACAGAGCATCAGCTGCTGATTTTCTCTAACTGCATCCATTGATTTCAGAAACCCCATCAAAATATGTGTGGAACCTTCTGGTAGTAGATGGAATACAAGAGGTTATGGCAGAACGGAGACTATACGTACTTTGGTTACTTGGCCATCATTCTTTTTGTTCATATGCTTATATGCCTGTATTTTTAGTGATCTACATGTCATTCAAAGAAATGTTTTTGAACAGCAAATATAAAATTATCCTTACAATCTGTATTCATCATAAATTTTGGTAACTCATGTTCATGAAGTTCAGTAATATTCCTCATTCATTCATCATTATTCTTTAAAATTGATAACTTTTCTTAATATTTGTTAGTACTATAATGTAGTCATTTAAATTGATTCTTTTCATAATTTTTCTCTTTTTGTTCTAAACTCCATATATTTCTCAAAGTTATGTTGTACAACACTCTTTAAAAACCACAATTAACTGGTTCATGTCCCACAATTGTAACTACAGGTAAAATAGTAGAGGTCAGAAAATTTAATTATAAATAAACAGTAATGCTTACATTGTTAAATTCTTTATAGATAAGAAAGTAAAACAAATTTTATCTTCTACCATGGGTTTATGGGAAGTACTTGCTAAATCAAGGGATTTAATTTAATTTAATTAATTAATCCACAATTAATTGAAGGAAACATGAAATCCAGAGGGCTATGGGGTAAAATCAATATAGGAAGTTGGCAGGAGGTATTGGTGATGGAATATGATCAAAGTACCTTGTATTCATGTATGATGGTTTTGAAGAAAAAATTTAAAAGTTTTTCTAGTAATCATAGATCATTGCAGAAAGCCAGAGCTGGTCTAAAATTAGAGGCAAGTTGACTATTTGGGTTGCTCACAGCAAATTGACTCTTTTCCAACAGAACAAGTAGATCCCTAATCTCAGGAAGATTGACAGAAGGGAGGAAAAACTAGCCAGAACCCAGACATCTGCAGCAAGATTGACTCTTTACCAGTGAGTAAATGAAGAAAATGATTAATTAAATTAAAATAAACGATATTGACAAGAGATGACTTGATAAAGAGGTATTCAGGAAGAAAGGAGTAGGTCTGGAAGAATTTGGGAAAGGACTGGCGTGTGCATATGATTTTAAAAACATTGTATAAAGTTCTCCTAGAATTAGTAAACGTATTGTATTATTTAAAAAGGTAACCTCAACACATGAGATCCCTATAAGCTTCCAGCAGAAACCAGCTGTGTGAGCCCCAAAAGCCTGGATTTTTTTTATTGAGGTGCCAGACAGAACAGTGTTCCTTTGGTCAAGGCTTCTGGTAAAAAGCTCCATTAGCAGTGACAGTTGACATCCTCAGACTGCACACTTAGTATCAGGTGTGAGAAACTTGCTTGGGCAATTGAGGCCATCAGCTAGAGTTTTTGTTTTTGATTTTTTTGTTTTGTTTTGTTTTATTTTATTTTAAATAGGCCACCCTATAAGAGGGTTCTGGACAGAGGTTCTTCTCTGTTATCTCTATGACTGTGCTTTCAGATTCTGGCTCCCATGGGAACTGGGCAAACAACAGCTGGAAACAAATTGGCTTCTACCTCTCCCAGGTCCACAGTGCATTTAATAACTCTAAATGCTGCTTCTTTTCTGCTTGGTACAAAGATAGGGGACAGCTTGCCTAAGGTCAGGTAATTTTGGAGAGACAAAGAAGTATCTTCTTGCACTTAAGTCTATCTTCAATGAGCTTATATGGTACATAACAATTTAGCAATAAAATGTGCAGTGCACATGACTGCGTTGAATATAAGAACTATCAATCAAACAGACAACTAGATTACCTTTTCTTGTGCTCTGAATTTTTGGTATCCTCCATAGAACCTGGACTAAAGCAAGTGATTGCATCCTTTTTCCCTGGCTCATGCAGGTGCAGCATCAACAAGGATTGCTATTTTAATCTGTTGTTTGCCCAGTTATTTTGTTTTTTGTTTTGTAGTTGTAGTTGTTGTTGTTTTGGTTTTTTATTTCTACCCTGAGAACAGAAGGTAGGGAAGACCTTGTAACAATGAGAAGACTAGGATTTGTTCTTCAATACTCAAGCTTCTAAAGTACACAACAAACTTCATCACTATGATTGATTTGAAAAGGAAAGACTGGAACAGGCCCAAACAAATGATTGTAATTGATTAATTGATCCACAAATGACTATTATTCATCTCAAATATGGTCTGTGTTTGATACACCTACCCCTTCTCAAGATACTAAAGACTCACGTAGTAGTTAAGTTACATGTGGTAAAATTTCTATTGTTTGCCATCTTTGGCATTGAGGTCTGAGACTTTATATTATATATTAATCTTTCATCTCTTTTAAAATGATTTCTTGCCTGTTTTTGGTTGTGCATCTAAACTGTAACCAATCAAGACATAGGGTTAAGTAGGGATGGCAGACAGAAGAACTGCAGTGATGGCAACAGGGGAGCATACTCAGAGCTACAGGCTAAATTAGCTATACCAGTTAGTGATATGACTGCCTGACAGCTAAAGAAGCAATGGTAGTCCTACTCAAAGTCATGGTGACATTTCTGGCCGCACTGGACTCCATGTGTCTGCTGGAGACTGACTACCAGAGCAGGCAAAAGTGGCAGCTTACTTTAAGCCAGCTGGTTCAGGAATTATGTGGGGAATATACCAGCATACATTCTATCTCCAGAGCACAGTCTGGGTAGAGACAGGTACATTGGATAGTCTGTTAGCAGCAAGCAGGCAGTTAGCCATCTACCTTGTAGTTGAATGGAGAGCAGTCAAGATAGGGAAAAGAATGAACAAAATTACAGAGAAGACAAAGGAAATACAGTGAGGAAAGGACAAAAGGCTTCAGGGAACCAAACACACCCAACACAAGAGAGCTGTGACACTGAATATTTCCAGGCAAGAGATGAAACATTACTAACTGAATTGGAGAAAAGAGTTTTTGTCTTTTAACTTTGGTTCTACAGTTCAGTTTATCTTATACTAATTGAATGCTTAAATATAAATATATAGCTGTGAGTATTACAATATGATAATAGGAGACAAAATAAATTTAAAATCTTAAGAATAAAGATAGAGAATAAGAGGGAAGGTGGATAAACAAGAACTATGAGACATACTGTGATTTATTGCTTATTTCATTCAATAAGCACACGCCATGGAATGAAAATGACATGAGAGATGAGTGCTGAGCATGTTTTTGTGTAAGCACAGCTCTGGCCCAAAAAGTCTTCATCGTGTGGTGTTTTGGGATTGGTGTGATGTCAATATCTACAGAGACAGGAAATTATTTTCCTCATGTCCTCTAAAGCCACCGAATATCTGCTCTCAGTAATGAAGGCCTCATCTATTCTTTTGTCGGCAGAAAAGTGAAGGTTTCCGGTAGACAAACTGGTATATATCCTTCAGTAAAAGCTTCTCTTCATTTAAGGGACTATTCCTGAGCAGAAGCTTGAAATCTATTACTATGTGCAAGGGATGCAAATTTGCATTTACTCATATATAGGTTCTTAGAAGTCACTTTCTTATAAAATTTGGGTTATTGTTATTTGTTAATTTCAAACTCAATTGCTTTAAAATTCTACCCCAATACATACCTACTAATGCTACTTAAATAAGCTGAATCTCTTAGAGAGAAGGAAACACTTCTAAATTGATTCCCTAGTTTCATTTTTATGACTATATTCAACACTGGCCTTTAGACAAAATGGTTTGTCATATTCCTTTCATTTGTTCAGGTTCTTATTTTTAGACAGTTTACAAAGTCATGGCTTCCACACATATTTATTATGCTTCTTTTTCATCCTTCCTACTTCCTCCCTAGTACCTATTACCTCCAGTTCTCGCTTCCTTTTCATCCACAAATACTTCCTGCTTTCAAATAATCTGTTCCTCTTTGGTGTACTCTGTGTAAAATTTCCCACCCTTGGCTAACCTTCTCATCTCTTGTAGCCATCATTCTATTTTAAAGTTGTGAGTCCATGTGTGTGTGTGTGTGTGTGTGTGTATTTAAATATAGACTTAATGTCTATATAATATATATATTATATATATATATAATATAATGTATATATAAAATATAATATTCATCTTTCAAAGTCTGTTTTATTTTGCTTAATGTAGCAATGTTCATTTTATATTCATTTTCCTGCAATTTCTTATTTCATATTATTTGCGGAAGTATAATTTTCTATGAATACATGAGCAATAATTATCCAAGAATGTGTTGCTGGTCATCTGGACTATTTTCTTATTTTGGACATCTATGGTGGGACATATCAGTATGAGTATATGGTTATTCCTGTTTGCTTGTATACAACCTTTTTGGCACATGGCTTAGCCATGCCATTTCTGAATCACATAGAAGCTCACTTTTTCAGTGACTTGTATACTCATTTCCATAAAGACTTCACTAGTTTCCACTTCTAACAATAGAGTGCAAGAATTTCTTTTCTCTCATATCATTGCCAACATTGCTTGTGAATTGTTTTATAGATAGGAGCTACGAATGGAGTAAAATGGAATTTTAAAGTTCTTTCATCTGATGTTTAAGGATATGGAACACTATTTTTTCAAATATTTATCAGGCATTTACATTTTCTCGTTGGGACCTATGTACTCAATCATTACCACACTCATTAATGGAAATGTGGTACTTTGAATGTTTAACTCCTGAAGAATGTATTGAGAAATAAGGTTATATGCTTCTGTTTTCAATCTTACTCTGATACCAAATGTGAATGAAAATTGAATTTACATAGAAAGTTTTAAATTAACTAACCTGATATGCATTAATATATATGTTAATGTATAATATATATGTAACATACATACAGTCTGTATCTATATCAATATCAATATCTATATCCAAACTGCAAATCCAATTTGAGAAACCATTAATTAAATGAGGGAATTTTTGAACTTATTGAAGTTGGATTCATTCAGACCTTGCTATGATGATTCCACATGTATGCTACTCCTCTTAGAGAAACATTCTTTGCTCTCCCAGGAATAGCTTTTTTCGTTTGTGGGATTTTTTTTTCTTCTGTTGTTTTCAAATAAAGTACAAATACTCTGAACTGATTTTTTTCTTAAGAAGTGTTTTCTTTTCTCTTCCTAACAAAGACAAGACCCAACAAAGTAATAGCTTTTGCTCATTAACAATATGACATATTCTTTCAGAATATATACTTAGGTTTTTAAACATCACTAAACATAAATTACTGCTTTGAATAATTTGCCAAAACAATCATTTTAGCAGTTATTTTTTACTCCCTGTGTTCCCATGGGGTTATTTAATTTCATAATAAATGCAAAGGAGGCAAAATAAAGATATAATTCATGGATCTTCTTTGTGATTGTGCCTACATTCACGTAAGAGCTTCTGAACTATGATTAAATACTGTAAATACAAATACCAACAGCACACAAAGAGGTGTGCAGATGTGTAAGTCATGTAGTTGTTAAAGTATAAAATCGATCACATTTAAGGTCTAACTCTGTTAGATTGCATTGCTTTTTGTTATTTTATGTTCAAGACACGACACTTTTCTATTGGGACCTAATTTAAACTATCCAGGCTGGAATTTTCACCATTTATAGAGTCACAGAGTCTTAAGTTTGAATAATAGTTTTTAATGTATGTATTCAAAGTACCAAAAAGAAAAATGACAAGCAGACTTAATGGTATTAATGCTGTGAGTAATTATTGCACAAAATTATGCTGCATTATCTTTGAATGTAGCTTCCCTTGATGCATGTGTTATACTATGTGGATTACATTTTAAATTATAAAACAGTAAAATATCAATAACTGTACTCTTACATCAATAAGCTTGAAAAATAAACAGAAATGTTGCACTATTGCTTTATTGTCTTAAAAACAGAATATAAAACTTAGACACATGACATATATTTCAATGATGTATTGAAAATCTCACTTTATTTCTACTGATATTTTTGAAATTATAATATAGTTACATCATTTTATCACGACCACTTCTCCCTATGATTCCTTTCATATATGCCTCATGGCCTTCTCTTAAATTTATGATTTCTTTATTCATTAATTATTACACATATTCCAAATTACACGAATAGGACCAGACTAGTGTGTGTGTTAGCTGTTTGTATGTTCTCAGTGCTGTCTGTTTGCTATTGGATAACCCACTGGTTTTTTCTTCCCTGGGGAATGCTACTCCTACGTTTAGCATTCCTTAGCTGCTTGTAGTTCTTTATGTAAGGTTGAAGTAAAAATCCACATTAGCATGATTATTGTGTCCTTATTCAGCTCAAGTTAAGGTAATTATGTTGGCGAGACTTTATCGGTGTAGCTCTGATATCATTAGTAGTTCACTTTCACCAAAAACACTCTGGTCTTTTAACTCTTTTAATCTTTCCAGCCATCTACTACAATGATTCCTGCTTCTTATGTGTGGGGGTTATACTGTAGATATAACAGTTAGAACCAGACTCTCTAACTCTGTTTTTAATGACTTAATTTTTAATGGCAAAATTCACCACATAATTGTTTAGGTTTGTGAAGAAACAACTTTTTCTCAATCAATTAAAAATAATTCTATATCTGTTACACAAAATATTTAGGATGGCTTGTTTCAGTCACATTGATCAATGTGAGCAATCACATTGTTAGGAGACATTTATTTTATTTTATTTCATTATTTTTGTTTTTTCAAGACAGGGTTTTGCTATGGAGCCTGTACTGGAACTAGTTCTTGTAGACCAGGCTGACCTCAAAATGACAGAGATCTGCCTACCTCTGCCTCCTGAGTGCTGGGATTAAAGGCATGCACCACTAATGCCCAACTGGAAGACATTTATAAGGAATTTTATAAGCACTGAATTTAATAGAGGGAATCAAAAACAGCATAGTAGTGCTATAAAGGGTGGTATGTAATTATTTTCACTAGATAGAACAATCATGTGCATGTGTTTGTATTTGATATATATTAAAAGTTTAACTAAGTAATGTTTAGTCATTCAATAGAAAAAAATTAGAAATCAGTTGATACAAGAAGTATGGTGGTCTGACACAGAATAAATTGAAATTCTTGAATATGCTCAAGAAGAAATGCAGAAAAAAATTATCAGAAAGTAATGAAATATTCTATTTTATTTCTTCTCTGAATAAAATATATAATATTAAAATTTGTAGCACTATATAAGCTCAGTCTTAACACTCAGTTCAAATATGGGAAACTGTCTTTACAAGTTTGTGTCCATATTTTTGTAATAGTTTTTTTGATTTCTAATTCTTCTGCTTTGTAACAAGTTGCACATCTGGTTAAATCATTTACAACATTTTTCATGAGTTGAGAGCATAGGTATAGCGAAATACATTTAGAAGAATGAAAACAATTCTCTTCAAGGCTTGAAGCTGGCAAAAACTAAGTAATCACAGTTTTATTACAGTTAAAATATATAATCAAATATTAAATTGCACACTATTAATATGCAATATACCTGTGACCATTGGCACGGATTTAATTTGATCTTGTAGATTTTGAGATAGTTTTAGTTCATAGAAAAAATTCTGAAATTCTAGGGTTTTTCCCCCTGTGGTACTAGGAAATCCAAGACATGAACACTATTCCAATCTACTAAGCTTATTTATAATTTTGTCATTGATAGATGCATTCTTACTTGTGTATATATCTCCATTCTATCATTTTTCACGTTTGTGGGATTCAATATAAAGGACTATTCTATTATTCTTTGATTCCATTTAATAACCTCAGATAATCCTACCTGTTTTTTCCTAATCTATTAAAATAATTAAAAATGTCTCTGATTGCTATGTTTGTGCCACCTCATAAATGTTTTATACACTGTACAACAGAATTTGCAATCTCCTTTCAGTAAATATATGAACTGGCATATTGAAACTAAATATTTATGGGACACCATATGACATTTTAACATAAGTATATGTTATATGATCCTTTAATTATATTTACCTGTGCTAAGATTTTTAATTCACTCATGGTAAAAAAAAAATTCAAAATATTCTTCTTTGAAATTTAACATACACAGTCAGTCTCCTATTTTATTCTGAATGTTTCATGGGTACTAACATAAATTAAAATAATTAGTTGGGTGACATGTTCTAAGTTAGACAGATTTTGCTTGTTATGTAATTCTTTCTTTGTGTACGTTAGAGGGAACAGTCCAGCTGCCTGATGAGCTATGCAGCTAAGATGAGAGGTAGGCCAAAAAAATGTCCACCACTTTCTGCATTGTATCTATGCTTTGTAACGAACTGTATAGAAGGATGAGCATTCAGTAATAACTAATTGGCAGCAGGCTCCCGAACACATTTTTTACTATCCAGTCATATACTTACTGTGCAGATATTAGCCCTGTTAGAGAGGGTATGTCATTAGGAAAGGGACAGACTGTGAGATTACAAAAGTCTAGTATACCATTTCCATTGTTCCTCTTTGTTTCCTACTTTTGTATCAAGATGTGACCTCTCCTCTGTTTATTCTACCATGTGCTGCTCTACCATCATGGACTAAAAACTTCTAAAATCTTAAACCAAATTAAAATATATGGTTCATAGACAACTTGACAATAATATAACAGCAAAAGAAAAGAAATAAAGACACCATTTTTGTTTTTTTTTCCAGAGTCTCTTCTGCTAAGAGAATTTATAGTTTTGAAATGTCCTGAAGGATATGTAGAATGGAAAATAAAAGCCTAAGAAATTCATTTCTTATGCTGTTCCTAAAGTATTATGTAATTAGGACAATTTCCTCCTATTTTATCACCTTACTAGTCCACTTAGACTTACTGTTTTGAAGTTCTATTCAGTGGTTCTATATGTAAACTCAGTGGGCCTGAACTCATTTGGTACGGCTGTGGCTGCAAGTGCATGGGCTAAATTTTAATGTTTCATTCATAATAAGGAGAGAGATTTGACAAAAATTTTGAACAAATGATTTAGTTTTATTATATCATTTTAAAATGCAGGGATATTCTATGTGTTTTAAAAAGAGAAATCAAAATGCAATGTTTGCCATCTGGAGATATCTGCCTAAATAAATGTGAGACTTGGAGAATATTAATTGTGCCATTTTCCTCATCAATATTCTGTATATCAAATATATTAATATATCTGATCACTTTTATTGATTAAGCATCACATTTGTGATCTTAAAAATTAATGATCATGTGTAGTTATCATTCGTTGTCTTAAATTGAAAGCATTTCATATTAGAAAATACTTACTTGTCACTGTTCTTTTATTTTTGTGATTATAATATAATTACAGAATTTCTCTATTCTGTTTTATCCCTTCAAATCATCCCATATACCCTTACTTGTTCTTTGTCAAATTCATACCCTGTTTTCCATTATTATTACATTATATAGGAAATATATATATAGCCTATTCAGTCTGTATTATGTTACTCATATATATGTTTGCAAGGTTTTATTTGGTTGACTTGACTGTTCCAAATATGCAAATAAAGATATCTTTAAAAATATTTTGTTCAAAATTTCCCTTTATCATAAACAAAACCAAAAAGGAGGGCTCGAGTCATGGTTCAACATTTAAACACATGATAGTCTTTGTTAATTTTGTTCAATAGATACAAAGATGAGGTTTCCTCAACAATATGTGGGTTGCTAATATGGGGATGATTTTAGTTTTTTAGTAAGATCTCTCCATAACTGAGGGTTGTCCCATTATATCAATGGCATACTAAAAAAGGGAGATACGATTCATAAGACTACTTTGTAAAATCCCACTATTTAGGCTAATACGGCAGAGCTTACTGTGCAACTTATTGTGGAGTTTCCTGATTTATTATGCAGCGCTTAGAAGCTTATTGAGTGTCCCTATTGTCATACTTCATGATTTACTGAGCAATACAGAGGAGCTTATCATATGACTTGATAGTACAATTGTGATTTACTAAGAAATGGTTGTTCCAATCTTCTTCTGCAAAGGGAAGATTTTATTCAATATTTCCTAATTATAGGCAGGCCTCATCAGGCACCTTACTTTCTATATAAGCTGTATCTCAGAGGCTTTTTATGTGTCTTTTGAAAGGAGGAGTTTCCTTCCGTCAGAATATTCATTTATCCAAACCACTATCTACAGGCTGGCTCTAAATAAATGAAAAGCTGTTTCACTTTATTGAATAGAGCAGCACTATGACATATAAAATAATTTTACTGTATTTATAAACATACTAAAATCTACTGGCCTGAAACATTTATACTGCTATCTTTGAAAATGGAAGATTTCTAAGTTGTTTTAATGATGCTTGGGTTAAATATTTGCTTCTCTTCTACATAACATTATTCAAATGAATCTGTTATATTTATATATTAAGTAAGAATATAAATTTACAAATAGCTAATAAGATTTCTATGTTTTGAAACTGTGTATAATTTTACTCTAATATATGAGGAACTCCTATGGTAGGTAGTGATTTTCAGATTGTTTATTTCTGTTTATTTTTTATGAAGTCATATTCATGTTCTGATTTTAAATTTTTCTTTCTTTGGTATGGGTTCTATGCATATTGCGAAGGCTGATCATGAATTAGTGATCTCAAGGGAAACTTTCATTTTACACTTCTGAGTGCAGAGACTATATACAATATATACCACTGTGTCAAAATATTTCATAGCTCTATAATTCTTTACTTCATATGATTCTATTCATTTAAATAATATACAATGCAAAAAATAAATTTTATATTTATTTTCCCATACTTAAAAATTAAATTGTTCAGACTCAGTAATATCAATAAATCTATCTATCTATCTATCTATCTATCTATCTATATCTATATATATTTCATGTAGTATATTCTAAATATCAATTATACAAATATCACTCATATATTCTGTAATGTCTGAGTCCAGATAAATGTCCACTAGTTTTTATCTGGGAATGACATAAGTACATGGAAAAAAAATTAAGTTTCTTAATACTAGGGGATAAAAATAATTTAGAAGTTTTGATATAGCTCAACATCCTTAGTCATCAGAGAAATGCAAATCAAAACAAGTCTGAGATTCCATCTTACACCTGTAAGAATAATCAAGATCAAAACACTCATGACAACTTATGCTGGAGAGGTTGTGGGGTAGAGGAACCACTCTTACATTGCTGGTAGGAGTGCAAGCTTTGAATATCAGTATGATGATTTCTCAGAAAATTAGGAAACAGCAGTCTTCAAGATCCAGCAGTACCACTGTGGGGTACATATCCAAAGGATACTCAATCATGCCACAAGGACATGTGCTCAGCTATGTTCATAGCAGCATTGTTTGTCATAGCCAGAAACTGGAAACAACCAAAATGCCCCTCAACCAAAATATGGATAAGGAAAATGTACATTTACACAATGGAGTACTACACAGTAAAAAAGAAAAAAAAACGATGTATTGAAATTTGCAGGCAAATGGATGGAACTAGCAAACATAATATTGAGTGAGGTCACCCAGACCCAGAAAAACAATAATCGTAAATACTCACTCATAAGTGGTTTTTAAACATAAAACAAAGAAAACTAGCCTAAATTCCCAGAAAACATAGACAACAATGAGGACCCTAAGAACATGAACTTAATCTACATGGAAAGTAAAAGAAGATAAGATTTCCTGAGTAAATTGGGAGCAGTGGGACCATGGGAGAGGTTTAAGGGGAAGGGAGAGAAAGGGAGGGGATCAGAGAAAAATGTAGAGCTTATTAAAAACAATAAAAAAGTTTGGATATATATCATTAGAGACATTTTATAGTTAGAAATAATGATATCTGAAGGAGCTACACACAGAATCTTTGCTCAGCCAAATTTTGTTCACCAAATTTAATGATTTCATATTTTCTCACAATACATGCTCATTTCTTACTAACTACTTGACAGATTAATGCAAAGTTCAAAAATAGTTATAACCTATTACTGAAAAATAGGTAGTTTGGGGGAAATGATGTTATGGAATAACAGTAAAATAGCTTCTAAAGTCAATAATACTACTACATTAAAATTAGAAATATTAATTGCAAGTTACTGAGAAGGCTCAGTAGTTAAGATCACACACTCTCCTTACAGAGGACCTGAGTTCACTTCCCAGTACCCAAGCCACAACCCTACTCTTATCTCAGCTCCAGGTAGCTGATATCCTCCTCTGGGCTCAACGGGCATCTGCACTCATAAGCATGTATTCACACAATACACATGCATAATTTTAACATAAGTAAAAATATGAATCAAAAATATCATGAAAATCTACACTGAAAATTTGTATAGGAAATTGCTAAAACATAAGAAAATGATACATATTAAAAGAAAAGAACAGAAATCTATTTGCTTTTAGAGGTTGGAGATGAGACTGTTAAAAATACTGAGAGTTAAAGTAGCAGTATTGAAAATAGAAACCCAACATTACTTAAAAAATGATGATAAAACAAATATCAAAACTATGATGGCAAATATAACTAAATATTAATCAACAAAATAGCCCTGTTTAAAATAAAAATGCTGTTTTTATGAATCCTGCCTCTTGTATGTCTGTCTGCACACCATATGCATTCCAGATGGCTGTGTAAGCAGATGGAGGACATCGGATCCCCTGAAACTGGCTTTGCAGACAGTTGTAAGCAACCATGTAGATGTTTTTAATCAACCTGGCCACTCTGAAAGAACTGCAGTGCTCTTGACTATTTTAGTCTTCTTTAAGAATTTTACACTTTTCTTCATTGTTCTTATTGAAAGTATTATCCAAGAAGAATTGTTTATCAACTAATTAAAGATGTACTTAAAGTGTGCATTTTATAGTGTTTGTTACTTTTGACATTTTTATTAGAATCACACTTGCAATCTAAGATTTTTGATTTCTTCATCTCTTTGTCAGTATTTCATATTAAACTTTGATAATGCCAGCATAAAAAATTGGGGCATTTTCACCTATATTTCTTTTCTGAAAACCCTAGATTGTTTTCTATGTCATGAAAATTGACAAATTTTGTTCTGATAACATCTTGGATTATTGTCAGCGTTGAATGTAATTATTTAAAAACTTTTCTAGTTTCTAGGTCATTTATTTAGTTCTTTTATGTATTCTAAATTTTAGTAATTCAATTTTGATACTAGCAGAGACTTCAAAACTATTTTCATATAATAGCAATAAAGAGTTATATTCTACATTTTGATACAATTTCCCATCATCTCCTACATGTTCATTTTGTTAATAATACTGTAAAGAGTTACTGAGGAGAAACACAGGAATGCATTAGAATTCTACAGTTTTTGTTAGGTGCTAAAATTTCTTCTCATTACAATACATCTTGAAATACAATACCTAGAAGAGGTTAAAAGAAGATCTCCATCTTAGTCTCACAAGCTGAGCTTTCTTCTCCTCTTCCTAACACCATAATACCTCTTCTGTCTGCATTTCTTCCACGTCCTTTTAGATCAGAAATATTTTTAGTGATATAATCATATTATTAACAATATCTGTCACCCATTACCTTGTCTCGTGACTGTTAAGAGTAGCATTCAATCTGCTCTCATTTAAAAATAGTAGAAAATGACGATGTTTTCAATGTGTTAATCAGTTTTGTGGGATGTGCTTATGATTTTTAGAAATTTCCTGTTTTATCTTTTGAATTTTTTAAATATTCTTTATTTCACATTATTTTCAGGAAATAAAATAATTAATCTTGTCAGAAACAAGATGCCCTGTTCAGATCCCTCCCCATGTTATAGAATTTAGTAAATTTATATTGATTTTCCAGTTTGCAGCCTTGCAAGTATGCATTCTTTTCAAGGGCCTATAAGTAATTTTAAGTGCTGTTCCTTTATACTTGCCACTTCGCCAGTTTTTTTCTTATTTTGAATGTCTTCCCCCTGAAAAGAAAAAAAAATATGATATGATATAATGTTTATATTATTCTGATTACAAAATGCCAGTAGTTAATCTCAGAACTGCTTTATAAATTAATTTAGAAAAAAACCTCTTTTCTCATTTTACATGCCAAATCCGGTTCCCACTTTCTTCCCTCTTCCCTCTCCCTCCGCCTTCCCTCCACCCCAAACCCAATTTACTCATCAGAGAGGGTAAGGCTTCCCATGTGGAGTCAACAAAGTCTAGCACATTGCTTTGAGGCAGGACCAAGACTCTCCCCACTATATCTAGGTTGAGCAAGATCTCCCTCCATAGAGAATGGGTTCCAAGAAGTCAGAACAAGCAGTAAAGATAAATCCTGGTCTCATTGCCAGTGGCCCCACAATCTGTCCATTCACATTCAGAGAGCCTAGTTTTGTCCTATGCTGGTTCCTTCACTGTCAGGCCTGAGTTGGTAGGCTCTAATTAGCTCAGGTAAGCTGTTTTAGTGGGTATCCCCATCATGGTCTTGACATCTTTGCTCATATTCTCACTCCTACCATTCTTCTAATGTACTTTGGGAGCTCAGCCCAGTGCTCTGATACAGATCTCTGATTTTGCTTCCATCATTTCCTGGCTATAATTTATATGTTGCATTTAAGATAGTCGTCAACCTGGCTACAGGACAAGGCCAGTTCAGGCAGTGTCTCCACTAATGCTTAGAGTCTTAACTGGGATCATTCTTGTGGTTTCCTGGGGATTTCTCTAGTGCCAGGTTTATTGCTAATCCCATAATGGCTCCCTTCTTCATGCGATCTCTATCATTGCTCTGTCTCTGTCATTTCTCCATCTCAATTATCCTGTTCCCTCAGGATCTCCTCCCCACTTCCCATCTCCCCTGCTCCTCCATTTCTGTTTTTTCTTTTCCTACCACCCATATGCTCCAAATTTTCTCTGGAGATCTTATCTAGTTCCCCTTGCCCAGAGGATCCATGAATGTTTCTGTTAGGTTTTTTTCTTGTTACTTAGCTTCTCTGGGGTCGTGGACTATGGCTCTTAATCATTTGCTTTACAGCTAGTGTTCCCCTACAAGTGGGTACATACCACACTCATCTTTTTGGGTCTGTCTTACCTCACTCAGGATGTTTTTTCTAATTCTATCCATTTGCATGCAAATTTCAAGATGTCATTGTGTTTTACCAATGAGTAGTACTCTATTGTGCAAAATACCATATTTTCTTTATCAAGTCTTTGGTTGTGGGGCATCTGGGATGTTTCCAGGTTCTGGCTATTACAAATAATGCTGCTATGAATAGAATTGAACAAATGTCCTTGTAGTATGATTGAGGTTCCTTTGGGAATATGCCCAAGAGTGGTTTTGCTGGGTCTTCCACTAGGTATATTCCCAATATTCTGACAAATCACCATACTGATTGCCAGAGTAGTTGACAAGTTTGCCTTCCTACAAGCAATGGTGGAATGTTCCCCTTACTGTGTATCCTCTCCAGCATACACTATCATTGGTGGTTTTGATCTTAGTAATTATGACAGGTATAACATGGTATCTCAGAGTCATTTTGATTTGCATTTCTCTGATGGTTAAGGATGTTGAACATTTCCTTATGTGTCTTCTGTTGAGAATTCTATGATTAGATCTGTACCCCATTTTTAATTGGATTATTTGATATTTTGATGTCTAATATCTTGAGTTCATTATATATTTTGGTGATAAATCCTCTGTCTCATGTGGGGTTGATAAAGATTTTTTTCCATTTAGTAGGCTGCCTTTTTGTCTTATTGATTATGTCCTTTGCTTTACTAAGTTTCTCAATTTCAAGGGGTTCCATTTATTTACTGTTTCTCTCAGTGTTTATGTATTTATATCCTGTGTCCATGCATTAAAGGTTACTTCCCACTTTCTCTTCTGTCAGGTGCACAGTGTGATTAAATTTATATTGAGGTCTTTAATCCATTTGTGATTGGGAAGAGAGATGGATCTATTTGCATTCTTCTACATGCTGACATCCAGTTATGCCAGCAAAATTTGTTGAAAACACTTTCTTTTTTCCATTGTAAAATTTTAGCTTCTTTGTCAAAAATTAGGTGTATGGGTTAATATCAGGGTTTCAGTTCAATTCTATTGGTGAGCCTGTCTGCTTTTATGACAGTACCAAGCTGTTTTCATTACTGTACCTCTGTAATAGAGCTTGATGTCAGGGATGGTGATGCCTCTGGAAGTTTATTTATTATACAGGATTATTTTGGCTGTCCTGGATTTTTTTTGGTTTTCATATGAAGTTGAGTATTGTTCTTTTAAGGCAGTAGAGAATTCTGTTGTGATTTTGATAGGAATTGCATTGAATCCATAGATTGCTTTTGGTATAATTGCCATTTTTACTACATTTATTTTACCTCTCCAAGAGCATGGGAGATCTTTCTTTCTTTGAATATTTTCTTTAATTTCTTTCTTCAAATACTTAAAGTTCTTTTTGAATAGATCTTTCACTTCTTTGGTTAGTGTTACCCCAAGATAATTCATGTTATTTTTGATTACTGTGAAGGGTGATCTTTCTTTGATTTCTTTCTCAGATTCATTATCATTTGTATATAGGAGAGTTACTGATTTTTTTGAGCTGATCTTGTTGTATTCTGCCTAATGACTGAAGGTGTTTATCAGCTGTAGGAGTTCCCTGGTAGAATTCTTGGGTTCTCTTTTTATGCTATCATATAATCTGCCAATAGCGAAAGTTTGAAAATTTCCTTTCCTATTTGTATCCCCTTGATCTCATTTTGTTGTCTTATTGCTATAACTAGAACTTCAAGAACTATATTGAATAGATATGGAGAGAGTGGACAGCCTTATATTTTTTCCTGATTTTAGTGGAATCGCTTTGAGTTTCTCTCCATTTACTTTGATATTATCTGTTTGCTTGCTGTATATTGCTTTTTTTATGTGTAGGTACTTTCCTTTCATTCCTGATCTCTTCAACACCTTTATCAAGAAGGGGTTGAAAAGAAAAGCATTTTGGCAAGTGCTTTTTCAGCATCTAATGAGATGATCATTTTTCTTTTAGTTTATTTACATAGTGGATTACATTGATAGTTTTACAAATACTGAACCATTCCTGCATCTCTGGGATGAAGGCGACTTGTTCACTGCGGATGATTTTTTTGGATGTGTTCTTGGATTCTATTTGTCATTACTTTATTGAGTATTTCTGCAGCAATTTTCATAAGTGACACTGGTCTATAATTCTTTTAGTGGTTTTAGTATCAAGATAATTTTAGCCTCATAAAAAGAGTTTGGCAATGTTTCTTCAGTTTCTATTATGTGGAAAACTTTAAAGAGTATAGGTATTAGTTCTTCTTGGAAGTTCTTGTAGACTTCTACACTAAAACCATACAGCCCTGGGCTTTTTTTTTTGGTTGGGAAGCTTTTGATGACATCTCAATTTCCTTGCAGTTTATAGGTCTATTTAAATTGTTCACCTGGTATTGGTTTAATTTTGGTATCTGATATCTATCCTGAAAATTGTCCATTTATTTCACATTTTCCAATTTCGTGGAGTATAGCTTTTTGTAGTATGACCTAATGATTATCTAGGTTTCCTCAGTGTCTGCGGTTATGTCCTTCTGTTTATTTCTGATTTAGGTAATTTGGATGTGCTCTCTCTACCTTTTGATTAGTTTGGATAAGGGTTTATATATCTTGTTGATTTTCTAAAAAAAAAAAAGCCAGCTCTTTGTCTCATTGATTCTTTGCATTGTTTTTTTGTTTCTATATTATTGATTTCAGCCCTCAATTTGATTATTTCCTGTCTTCTATTCCTCCTTGGTGAGTAGGCTTCATTTTGTTCTAGCGCTTTCAGGTGTCCTGTTAAGTCACTATTGTAAGCTTTCTCCACTTTCTTTATGTAGGCAATTAGTGCTATGAACTTTCATCTTAGCACTGCTTTCATAGTGTCCCATAGATTTGGGTACATGTACCTTTAGTTTTGTTGAATTCTATGAAGTTTTTAACTTCTTTCTTTATTTCTTCCTTGAACCAGGTGTTGTTCAATAGAGCCCTGTTCAATTTCCACATGTTTGAAGACTTTCTGAAATTAGTGCTGTTCCTGAATTCTGATTTTAAACCATGATGATTCAATAAGATACAGGAGGTTATTCCAATTTTTTTTTTATCTGTTGAGGTTTGCCTTGTTGCTAAGTATGTGGTCAATTTTAGACACAATTCCACGAGGTGCTGAGAAGAAGTTATATACTTTTGGGTTTGGGTGAAATGTTCTATAGATATCTGTTAAGTCCTTTTGACTCATGTTAGTTCTCTTATTTCTCTGCCAAGTTTCGGTCTAGTTAACCTATCCGCCAGGGAGAGTGGAGTGTTAACGTGTCCTACTTTTGGGGTGTGGAGTTAAGTGTGTGATCTAAGGTTTAGTAATGTTTCTTTTACATATGTAGTTGCTCTTGTGTTTGGGGCATGGAATTTCTTATTTTAATTTATAAAAGTTTATTAATTTATAAAAGTTTCCATTTCTGCCCCTCCTCCCTACACCCTCACACTCCCACCACTCCCTCTTCTCCTCCCTCTCCATCCCTAAGAGCAGTCAGGGTTTCCTGCCCTGTGGGAAGTTCAAGTTTCTCCCCCCTCCCTCCAGGTCCAGGAAGGTGAGCATCCAAACAGACTAGGATCCCAAAAATCCAGAATATGCAGAGGAAACAAGTCCCAGTGTCATTGTCAATGGCTTCTCAGAAAGTCCCCATGCCAGTCACATTCAGAGAATCTGGTTGGATCACGTGCTCATTCAGTCCCAGTCCAACTGGCCTTGGTGAACTCTCATTAGATCATTCCCCTTGTATCAGTGGGTGAACGCACTCCTCACGGTCCTGCCTTTCTTGTTCATGTTCTCCTTCCTTCTGCTCCTCATTTAGACCTTGGGGGCTCAGTCCAGTGCTCCAATGTGGGTCTCTGTCTCAATCTCCATCCATCAACGGATGAAGGTTCCCTCTGATCTTGCTTTCTTTGCTTACGTTCTCTTTCCTTCTGCTTCTCGTTTGGACCTAGGGAGTTAAGTCCAGTGTTCCAATGTGGGTCTCTGTCTCTATCTCCATCCATCGCCAGATGAAGGTTCTATGATGATATGCAAAATACTCATCAGTATGGTTATGGCCCAAGGCCGGTTCAGGCACCCTCTCCTCTGTCCAGAGAACAATCTGGGGATCTCTCCTTGGACCTGGAATCCCCTCTATAATCAAGTCTCTTGTAAACCCTAATATGAGTCAACGCTTTACTGAGTGAGGTAACCCAGACCCAAAAAGAGGAATATGGTATGTATTGACTCATAAGTGGATTCTAGCCATAATTAAAAGTCTTTGAGCCTATTATTCGTGATCCTAGAGAAGCTAAATAAGAAGGTGAACCTGAAGAAAATCAGGTAGTTATCCTCCTGATGATTGGAAGTAGACAAGAGTGCCAGGCAACCTCGGGTGCATGAGGGGGTGAGGGGATTTTTGGAAGGGGAGAGGGTTAGAGAGAAGGGAGTAGGGGAGGAATGGGGAAAGCTCCGGAGATTGGGATGGGGGTGGGAGGGAGGAAGAATGGATATGGGACCAGGGAAGTATATATCTCAACTATGGGGCATAGAATTTCATGATTGAGACTTCATCTTTATGGAATATTCCTGGTACGAGTTTAAAGTGTCCTTCTCCATCTCTTTTGATTGGTTTCAGTTTGAAGTCTATTTTGTTAGATATTAGGATAGATACACCCACTTTTTTCTTATGTCTATTTGTTTGGAAATTTTTTTGCCAAATCTTTACTCCAAGGTAATGTCTTTCTTTGAGGTTGTGCAGTGTTTCTTGTATACAGCAGAAGGCTTGATCCTGCTTTTGCATCCATTTTCTTAGACTGTGTCTTTTTATAGGTAATTTGAGTCCATTGTTATAAAAAGATATTAATAATCAGTGATTGTTAATTCCTGCTATTTTTATGTGATAGTATATGTGTTTCCCTTTTTTGGGTTTTGTTGCTGTGAGGTTATTTGTTGCATGTGTTTTTGCGGGTGCAGATAGCTACTTTGGGTTGGGTTTTTTCTTCTGGTACTTTCTGTAGGGCTGCATTTGTGGATAGCTATTGTTTAAGTCTGGTTTTGTCATGGAATATCTTGTTTTCTCCATCGATGGTGATTGAAAGCTTTGCTGGGCTTTCATGTATCCATGGTCTCTCAATGTCTTTAGCACATCTTCCCAAAACTGTTTGACTTTCAAGGTTTTCCATTTCAGAATTCCCTTTTTTTTTTAACTGCTGCTAATCCAGCTTTCAAATCTTGAGCTTTTATACTGCTTGCTTCACTTGTTTGATTGTTTTCTTTTGTGGGGGGTGGTTTAAAAGATTTATTGATTTCTTCCATTTTCTGTTTTTCTTTTACTCCATTTTTTAAGGAAAATTTTTGTTTCCGCTTTAAGGGTCTCCATCGTTATATAAGTATAGTTTTCTCCTGCTTCTTCTGGGTTAAGATGATTAGGTCTTCCTGTTGTATGACCACTGGGTTCCGGTGTTACCGTTTTTCCTTTCAGGTTGCTGAGTAAATTGTTTCATTGGCACCTACTCATCTCTTCCTCCAGTTGGTGCTGGCAGTATCTTTACCTCTTGGTCCAATCCTTGCAGTTGCTGTCTGTGTCTTAGGGAGCTGCTCTTGGTCTACTCTGTGCAGTTGCTGTCTGTGTCTCAGGGAGCCACTGAGGTCTCTCTTTGTCTTCTCTCTTGGTTTGTTTTGTGCAGTCACAGTCTCTGATTCAGAGTTCCTTTTAGGGTTTTGAGGGCAGAGTAGGCCTTGTAGCTTGCATGGTCCAAATGATGGGGAAATTAATGGAGCAGCCAACCTGGGAAAATCTTGGCCACTGGCCAATTATTGAGGCTGAATCAGGTGTAGGAGGGACCTGGGGATTCTTTTGCTTTGGTACTGAAGGATTAGAGAGTGGGGTGCGAGGCTGACTGGCTGATCATTCCCCTCTTGGTCTGCCCTGTGCCATTGAATCCTGTGCTTCAGATTTCCTATGAGGTCACAGAGGGTGGGTGGGTTTGGGGGCAGAGTGTACCTTGTAATTTACAGGACCCAATCAATGGGGTGGGTGTTGAAACAGCCTGCCTGCAATCTCAAGACTTTTGAGGCAATTATTATTTTTTTTATTTGTTATTAAGCTTCATGTGGTGTAATTTTGTGTCATTATTTTTATAACTAGTCTGACCCTCAATTTCGCTGCTTACTTATATAAATATAAACCATATTGTTATAACGACTTCTCTTTTTCATTACTGATCTCTATGTTGGTTATTTAATAATAAAGGCACAATTCATTCTTCTCAAATGTTGCTTCACTTATTGAAGAAGAAATAAGGATATTATAGATGAATTTAATGCTTATACCAGTCAAGTGAATTTTAAAGATATTTAAATTGAAAAGATTATATCAAATCATAAAACCAAATAATACACAAATCACTGCTCCCTTAAATATGTTACATATAAACTTTAAATTTAAATCAATCCTGTGGAGTTCTTTTTTCCATTATTTTATTACATAAAAATAAGTATTTGGAGCACTTTATTATAAGTGTTAAAATTGTTGCTCTATTCCCTTCTTACAATGACTGGCTGCATTGATCCATGAGGGTGGAGGGAACAGAAGTGGGGAACAGGGTTTAGATGGCTGTGGGGACAATGAAGATAGCTTTTTGGGAAACAGACTTCGGTGAGTCAACTCAAATTTATTTCAAACTATAAGGAATATATAGGATTGGGGAGCATGGAGAGAAACCCTAATTCGGAATAAGTGGGATGCTTCTTTCACACGGTTTTATATGTGACAATAGTGTCCTACAGCAGAGATCCTAGCACCAATCTTCTTAACAGGAATCTGTGACAATGTTCAAGCTAAAGATAAATCAGGCATCTGACTTAGAGACAGTTTTTGATGAGTTCAGTCTTCTGGGTCCAGAGACTTCCTCCAAATAAGGGCAAATAGAGAGGAGAAGTTCTGCTGGAGGAAGGGATGCTAGTATCCAGGCACAACTTGGTCCTTCCCCTTGGGACCTTAGCACAGGGCATCATTCCCTGTGCCTTACATATTGCCTACCTGCATGAAATACAGTGTGCTGTCCCACTAAGAAACAAGTCGGCCTCCTGCTTTCTTCCCTTTGCTCTTTAGAAGCATTAGTTCTTTGCCCCCCCCTTTCTCTCTCTCTTTCCTCCCTGTTATCCTTTTCTTAGTAAACGCCACACTCAAGCTGACTTCATGTTATATTTGTCTTCACCTGCCACAGGACCCACCAAATACGCCACCTCATGTTTTAGACATAATATTTGTCACCTGACTCAGTCAGGCTCTCCCTGTGTTCCCGAGACATGCAGGGATACTGGACTTGAACTGACAGTCTAGTTTCCAACCGCGGGTCCTCTGGGACACTAAACACAATACCAGCTACAACTGCGAGTTTCCCTTTCCTCAGCCACCACCTTCAGGTCTCTGAATGGGTTTATGAATGGTCCTCTTTGAAAACAATCATCTCTCGCATTTTCCAAAAGCGAGGATTTGGAGTCTAGTGCCCTAGCATCATCCTTGCTCAGGGGTACCTTTGCTTCTGAGACCTACAGGTCTTTTAGGGATATTGTCTACTTTGGCCTCATGTCTTCAACTTTGTGACTTTGCCTTTCAATCTATCCCCCCACCTTTAGCTTTGTGCCTTTGTCTTGGTGCTTTTTGGGCTACAGCCCCCATTTTTAGCTTTGTGCGTTTTGCACTAAGGCCCCTCTTTCAGCTTCATGCTTTCAGACTCTGCATCTTTTCAGGTTTCATGCCCTTAGCACCCATTACTCTGTTGATGAACACATAACTGTCTGTGTCAGCATCACTGATCCTTGCTTGTAAACAGCCATTGGATCTTCCTGCTTCACTTTGGGAAACAAGGCAAGAAAACCATATCCCAAACTTTTACAGGGCCTAACTTCTGCCAGCAGAAGTGTAAATGACAGGAGTTCCAACATGTGGGCAGGTGCCATCTTGGCTAAGGAAAGTTCAGATGTTTTTACCACTATCTTTGTAAGTGTGGCCACGTGACCAGCCACCCCTACCATACTCAGTCCCATGTGGTAACCGGGGCAATGAGGAGCCACAGACTCATAAGGTTCTGCCCACAGCCTAGCAGTGCCAGCAGCAGCCTGTCTTCTCTACCAAAGGGCAATTGTGCCATCACGTTTTGCAGTTGCCTTTACATTATTAACTATGCTTCATTAGCTACTCTTCTAAAAAGTTTTCTTATGCTGGCTTTCCAGCATGTGGCCCGGTTGTGCAGTTTCATGCTTTTACGCTTGGCCTGCTAGTGCATCCACTTCACACAAGGACCCATCTCTGCACTGCATCTGTTCTCTCCCACCTGCAATGATTCTCCACTCTTTCTTTGCTCCAAAGACCTGCTAATGTCAATTAATTCTCTTTAAATTTCCTGCCTGCTTCTTACAAAGTGTGCTCACTTTTCATTTAGATTTATGTATAAATATATGCTACCTTTAACTGTGAATAACTCAAATTCAACTACACTTTTGTACCTGTACTTACTGTTAAAAAATATTTTTATGCAATCAAAATGACTCTGTTCATTGTATCTCCTTCTAGACTAAGAGATCAATAAGTTTCAAACACTTTAAATTGATATGTACTTCTAAATTTAAGGTTAAAAAGATCTATTTCAGA
The DNA here is from genome assembly GCF_982192425.1 of Myodes glareolus. Classification (NCBI taxonomy): domain Eukaryota; kingdom Metazoa; phylum Chordata; class Mammalia; order Rodentia; family Cricetidae; genus Myodes; species Myodes glareolus. The sequence continues at coordinate 74,693,579 of NC_142037.1, read as the reverse complement.
TTAGCCAAAGCTAGCATTCTCAAACATAAATCTTCCCTGCTATGTTAAAGACAGTTACAATAAAGCTGGAGAACTCTGGACAAAACATTCCTCTACAACCTCTCAGCTTGGATCCAGCTCTTCATGCAAAGCCTACACTGAAGTCTTGATTGTCATAGCTCATATATACCCAACAGACAGCCCTTAAATGCTCAGAAATCTGGGGATCAGTGCATTTAAATAGTTAATTAAAAAGGCCTTTCATGACAGAGAGACAGGTTGGCTCCTCTTACCACCCCCATTTCCTCCAAGGAAGATAGATGGGAACAGAACTTCTACCAGAAGTTTCTTCAGAAATGGTAGTGCTAGTCACTGGAAAACAAACAAACAAACAAACAAATAAACAAACAAACTCAACTCTCTTTCACCTCAACTGCTGTTAAGATCCTCTTCAGACCATGGACAATGGGACACTGGAATTGACTGTCTATTTCCCAGGACAAGGACAGCTGGTGTTCCTACAAACTCCGAATCCACAGTATCTTCTGAAGCCTGTCAGGCACCACCATGCCAGCCATAAGACAAATGTTTCCATGAAGCCCCTGTTCTCAACAACTATGGAAGACCCAAGGAGTGGCTGCCTATATAGCCGATCATGTAGTCTATGTCATTTTTTCAGCATTAACTCACATAAAATTTATCCTTCTCAAAGACTCTCATAAATTTTGATGACTTGAAGAGTTGTCAGTTTAAAAGGAAAAACTCACAAAACATATTTTAACATAAATTCTTACTATTCCTTTGTTCAAATAAAGGGTGTTTTAAGGTTTTAAGATATAAAGCTTAAGATGTAAAGCTTAAGAATGTTCCAGGGTGTAAAAAAATGTCTTAAGATGTAAATATGCAAGTTGTCAGATTTCTTTCTCATTATGTTACTGTTCACAGTCTTAACATTCATGAATATATTTAGTAAACTATTAATCCAACTCTGAAAGAGTACTAAACACAATACTTTACCTCTGTCATCATAGATACAAGCTTACCTCAAAAATACTTTTCCTTATGCAGAAAACATCTGTCACAGTAATTTCTGACATAAATATACTGCCATATATACAATGTAAATTTCAGTACAGATTATAAACAATGGAAATGCTAAAGTATTTAAAACTTATGTTTCACAGACTCAGAGAATTCTTGTAAATTCCTGGGAGCTGACTTGGAGGATTCACCTTGAACAGGTCAGATATACCCCATCCTAAATAACAAGGGCCTAAGAGCTTAAACCTCCCCACCTTTACCCAATCTTGTCACGCTCTTCCACAATCACTAGGATCTAAGGAAATACAATTTTCCCCTATAGTCAACGTTTTCCTCTGCTCTGCCAACTTCTCACCTGGTCCAAGAACACCAGAGAGTTCCAGAGAGCCTGAGGCTGTGGCCAGAATCCCAGCTTGTCCAGATCCTCTCAAAGATAGTCATTCCCCCAGATCAGCAATGAGAAGTCTCAAGAACTTGACACCCTCATTATTGGAACCTGCCGCTCCTAAATCCACCTTTTAAATACAAACAGAAGGGAGAAATTTTTAGGGTCCTGGCACCCCTTAGTCCTGACCCTTGGGAACCTGGCACAGTGTGTCATCCTCTGTGCCCTGCATCATGCTTGTGTGCCTGGCATTCAGTCCCTTGTCCCTCATTTGAAGAGGTAAGCAGATCATCACCTCTCTCTCTCTCTCTCTCTCTCTCTCTCTCTCTCTCTCTCTCTTTCTCTCTCTCCCTTCCTCCTTTTCTTAATAAACTCCATACTCAAGTTCTGTTTGCATGATGCGTTTGTCCTTTACCCACTATCGGACCCGCCAAAGTCCCACCTCGCACCATAATCGCACCAAGGCAGTCTTGATGTCATTGAACTTTCGTTAAACGTTTCCAGGGCATGATAGACGGCAACTCTGACCAGCCAGCAAGGCCTTACAACAAAAATGTCGCAAGTCATCTATGGAGACCAAGAGGAAGGTTGATCAGAATATAGATCAGCATCTTTTCTTCAGTGAAACCAGAAAGCAGAAGAAGTTTAGTAAACTTCATCTATGAATCACTGTCATAATTTAATTTTTTATTGAGTTGATAATCTTTGGGTTTCTGCTATGGAAATTGTGTTGTCACATAGAACATGGTGTATTGAGTAAATTAATTCTTGCATAGAAAAAATAATATACATTACTCATGCACAATGCTTAATAGTCCAGTTATGGCTTTCTAAGTCTGAATTTTCAGAATTTTAGCGCTCTATCTTCACGCACTTTCAAGCACTGAGTACTAGTACATCTAAAGATGACTTCTTGGTTTATTTTTTGTAAGTGCGGTTTCTGGTTTAGTACTCAAGAGCTTGAAATTTCCCTGGAACTATCATCCTCACATCGTTTGAGATTTAAATCGCATGAATCACACCAGACATTTTTGAAAGTGAAGAAAATTTAAAGCTCTTTTCATCTGAGTGGTTTGTGGGAGTTTTATATTGTCCTTGAAAGAACTCTTAAAATGGCTATACTATACATGAAGGCACACAAATTAAATTTAAAAACCAATATTTTAAAATATTGTTAATTTTCTCTGTGTAGTACAGCAATTCTGCATGAAAATATCAAGTTTCTGTTTTCTAAAAACTTTCTCAGAATAATAAGCAAATACAATTGACCAGCAATAGGTGTAAAAGAGAGATACTAACAAATAAGTGTGAAATATACATATTTCCGGAGATCCACAGCGTCATCACCTAAAGATCCTTTACCTCAGTACTGTGAAAAAATATCTACGCCTTTTTCCAAACAAAATTTTTTTTTTTAGCAAGAAATATACAGTCTTTTCTTTTTCCTCTCTATCCATGCTTTCCTTTGGAGGACATGGACTTTAGTACTTTGGGATAGAAAAGCAGTGGCATGCTTTAAGTCCTGCATAATGGGGCCTATGAGATGGAGAATGGAAGAAAATAGTGCTGATAATGAATGAAATCTCAGGAGTTGGCTCAAGAGTTTTCAGAAAAAAAAAATAGTATATTGCCTAATAATCACTCATGATACGTGGTGAAGGAAGTGGATGCCTTTTGACAACTGTAGAGGCCCAAAAATGTGAGCCTATTTCCATCTGTACCAAAGGTTAGAGACTTGGAATTTACCTCTATCCTTCAAGATCAAAGGTTCCACCTAGATTTAGGTCAGAGAGTTCTGCTCACTCAAAGTGATTGTCAACAGGTGTGGCTAATATCCAGACCTTGTATTTCAGGAATAGAGAAGTAAATATGTTTCTACTTAAAACAAAAGTCTAAGGATACAACTAAATTCCAATTCCCTTAAGGAGATAACTTTGCATTCCACCAGGGTAGTGGTTTGTCTACATAATATTTTGGTCTAGGGTGTAAGTATAACTTGTTTTTTTCTAGCAACAGGATGTTTAATGATGGATGTAGCCCACAACTTTCAAGTGTATGTTCATTTCCTTGTATCATGTTAATGCAGTTTTTTGGTCTTACTCCTACTTTTTAGGGTTAGGGCATGCAAAGGAATTGGAAATTAAACACAGGCAAATTTGAGTACTTATTGGAATTTCCCCACATAATATACTATATAATTCTCTGTTTTACTGTTTTCATTTGCATCTTCATATTGTTTCCTATATTTTTACATCCCCACATCTCTACCCAGGCAAGAGATATTTTTGTCAAGGCTGGTCCCTGACAGACATTATCCTAAGATTTTTTTCTAAGGTTAAAGTGAAGTGTTTTGGATTGATTTCATTGGCAGTAGAAATTTCAAAACAGTCCAGTATAGACATTGTTATGTGGAAAACTCTAATGATATATATATATATATATATATATATATATATATATATTTCAATATATATATATATATATATATATATATATATATATTGAAAGGAGCAAGTTAAGAAAAAGAAGACATTTAAGGAGAAGAAGAGTACCAGAAAGTACTATTGTAATAGACTAATCTAACAGATTAAGAAATGGAATATAGGGAGTGGTGAACTCAGAGAAAATTCCCACCTATTTAAATTTCCAATTTGTGGGAAGGAGCTGAAGAAAAGTTTAGAGCTCTGTGTGGTGGTACACACCTTTAATCCACAAACTGGGATGGCAGAGGCTACCAGATCTCTGAGTTTAAGGCCAGACTGGTCTAAAGATTAAGGACAGCAAAATTTAGACAGTAAAAGAAAATAGAAAACTGATGAAGACGTAATTAAACAAGGGGACAATGTTTTAGCTCCAGTTAACAGCAGAATTGGGCAGCTTTGGCCACATCATTCTGGATCTAGAGTTCAGGATAGAAGAAATGGCTTATGGAGGTTGCCTACACACTCGAGTATAGCTGCTAAGGCCCGTGTCAGGGGTGTCCCAGAATGGAGGCCTAGTACAGAGAACATTGCATGAAGCTGTGAAATTTAAGCTTGGACTCTATTGGAGAACCCAATATGTTTGAGATGCCAGAGTCATGGAATACCTGCTGAGGAGAGCTGTTAACAGGTAGAGGAAAGAGTCTGTGAGAAAGACCTGTGTTGCAGTAAACAAAACTGAAAAAGTAGGAGATGTAGAGAGTGTTTTGACATTAGACACAGAGATGCAGAGTTTGAAGTTTGCCAGCTAATTTTCAGTCTTGCTTTGGTACAATATTTCCTCATTATGCTCCTTTTCCTATGCTTTGGAAAAGTAGTGTGTATCCTGTAGTATTAGATGCTGAAAATATGTGATCTGCATTTTTATTTTTACAGATGATTATAGTTAAAAGATTATAATGCATTTCAGAAGACACTTTAGAGTTTATACTTTGAAATAATTTTGAGACTGATACAGATTGTAGACTTTTGAAGTTGAATTGAATGAATTTTTTTGTATTATAATATGTTTATAAGCCTTTTTGGGGGCCAGAGAGTAGACTATAGTAATTTGAAAGTAAAAGTTCCCCAAGGAGTATGGCCTTATTGGAGGAAGTGTGTCCCTATGGGGGTAGGCTTTGAGATCTTTTTGCTCAAGTTTCAATCAGTGTGATAGATAGTCAATGTCCTCTTTTTTAAATATTCTTTATGGTTTATTTAACCATTTTTATTTTATTATTTACTATAATTTATTTTTTTTGTGTGTGCATTGGTGTGAAGGTGTCAGATCTTCTGCAACTGGATCTTCAGACAGTTGTGAGTTGCCATGTGGGTGCTGGGAATTGAACCCGGGTCCTCTGGAAGAGCAGTCAGTACTCTTAACCACTGAGCCATCTCTCCAACCCCAGTCAATGCCCTCTTGCTAAGAGTAATGATGTAGGACTCTCAGGTCCAGCACCACATCTTCCTGCATGCTGCCATGTTCCTCATTCTGATGATAATGGACCGAACTTCTGATACTGTAAGTAAACCACCTCTATTAGATTTTTTTTTAATTCACAAGAGTTGCCATAGTGATGGTGTCTCTTGACAGCAATAAAAAACCTGCTAATTAAGACAATAAATGAGTTAGAAGACACGACATATAGCTGTATATAACCATGTCTATTAACTACAAATATACTTGACCAATTAATACAGCCAAAAACATACATACATACACACACATATATGTAAGCAATTATATATTCATATATGTGTGCACACAAATATATTTCATGAATTCATGGACAGAAGAAGATGCTCAGATCTGTGCATATATACACAGATATCACATAAACAAAAATGATATATTTCACTACAACTATACTTTATGTGAGCTTAGCATTACCCTGTCTAACCAGTAAGATGCCTCATATGTTGTGTGTTTATAGAATATCAGCCATACAATTAAAACTGAACTATATTGTCACTAAAACAGAGAAAAAAACTAATTATTCTTTATGTGAAGTGATAGTTTTATATACATTTAATCTATACATATATTAGTCAACAACTTAATTAATTAATTTAATCATTAAAATTTTATAAGAAGATATTAGGGTAGTCATGTTGTGGAAACTGTATGGGTGTAGCTTCTGACTTTATTAGGAGAAAATCTGAGAGCAATCTCCCTGATCTTTTGGCTCTAATATCTTTCTAGCTTTTCTTCAAACGTTCTACAAAGTTCTCTGAGCCTTAGATGTGAAAGTGTTTTGCATCTGTATCCACTGAACTCCACAGCTCTGCATTTTGATTGGTTGTATTTTTCTGTAGGGGTTTCCATTTGTTGCAAAGAGAATTTTCTTTGGGAGGAGTGAAGACCTGAACAAGGATGACACCAATAGAGATATCAAAATGTATGGAAAAAAAAAACCTGTGAGCGCTCAACTCTACAAAAGAACCAATAGGAAACTGATGAAATCTAGAGCAGGAGAGGTGGGCTTCCAAATGGAAGAACACACCAAATAATTGTCCATGCCAAACAAAATGCTGTGAAAACATACATATGAGTGGCATTATACAGACCGAGGAGCTTATGCTTTTGAATATATATTTATATACACATAGATACATACATGCAATAACAATTAATGAAAATGGAGCTTGCAAATTTGAAAGGGAGTGGAAGAAGTAAGTGAATGAGTTTGGAGGAAGGACAGGGAATGGAGAAAAGTAATTGTCTTTTATTCTCAAATATAAGTAATAATAAAACTATGAACATATTAGCAGCTTTGTAAAAATTTATTTTAATATGTTATCTGACAATCATGTGAAGAATAGAAAGACAATAGGAAGTTATATCAATTAATAATACTTTAGTTGAGAAACCAGCTTCAAAAATTCTTTGAAAATAATTAGGAAATAGACTAAAATACTAATGTTCAAAACGAGAATAATTTGATTAAATGAAGTAGGATCAGTATACCTCATGTATAAAAAATTTTGACCCATAAACATAAGTATATGTCTAATATCTACTTATTTATTTATCAATACACACTTCTGCTTGTTTTAAATTCCTACAGATTTTTAAATTCTAAATACAAATGTATAATATCTTCATTTGATTTCACTTTCTTCACTGAATTTGCAATAAGATTCTTTGAAAAACAAATCCTAGAAGAACTAATGAAACCTAAATTTTTCAAACATGCTCCATCTATTTATGAGACAATGTACTTATCACTTTCTCTCGTGTTTCCTCGAGTCTTGGTTTTTAATCCCCCTGGAACAGAAGCTTCGGTCTTCATCCAAGAATCTCTGCTTGCAGCTGTTGTTGATCCCGAGCTTTTCACTTTCAGTTCCAGCAGCCCATGCACAGCTGTGCAGTTGAAGGGATTAAAAGTTAGAATATTGTTTTGGAGGAAGTTATACACTGTTGGCAGGAAGAAAAACAGTTTCCAACTCTTCGGAGTTCACAAACGTTAACTTCTATCTCCTGAGGTAATCTTCCTCCCATTACATATTCCTGAACTCCTAAGATGAGCAGCATCTCACTTTTGATGTAGGAAATAAAGTATTTCTTGCCTTTAGCAATCATAAAATCTTTACAGAGAACGCTGCATCCCACAGACTGGAAGCAGCACTACAAAATGCCATGATCCAGTGCCTGTAGCACTTGAATAGGCTTTGGAACTAATATATAAATTTCGCTAAAGGAGAGAAAGGAAAGAACAGAGAGAAAGGTTTGCACTCTTGTTGAGTGCTTCTGTAAGTAGGAAAAAGACGTTCTTCAACAATCACAGCTTTCCCATGTTTGCTATTAGGCACAACAGTGTGGAAAACTGTAAGAAAACAGCAACCTGGTGTGAAGGAAACCATGTGGGTGTCTCTGAGGATACACTGAAAACAGCAACAGAGTGCATTCTATTAAGAAAATGGCTGAAAGACACTTAAGGTGTTCAATATCCTTAGTCATCAAAGAAATGTAAATCAAAACAACTCTGACATTCCATTTTACACTTGTAAGAATGGCCAAGATCAAAAACAACTTATGCTGGAGAGGTTGTGGGATAAAGGGAATACTTCTGCATTGCAGGTAGGAATGCAAGCTGGTATAAACCCTTTTGGATGTCAGTGTGACAATTTCTCAGAAAATTAGTAAACAACCTTCCTCAAGACCCAGTAATACCACTTTTGGGTATATATCCATAGGATACTCAATTGTGCCCAAAGGACATGTGCTCAACTATGTTCATAGCAGCATTGTTTGTCATAGCCAGAACCTGGAAACAACATAAATGCCCCTTGACTGAAGAATGGATAAGAAAAATGTGGTGCATTTACACAATAGAGTACTACACAACAGAAAAAGTAACATCTTGAATTTTGCAGGCAAATAAATGAATGGAGCTAGAAAAAAAACATCATTTTGAGTGACGTAATCCAGACACAGAAAGACAAGTTTCACATGTACTCACTCATAAGTGGTTTTTAAAGATAAAGCAAAGAAAACCAGCCCACAAATCACAGTCCCAAAGAACTTAGACAACAATGAGGACACCAAGAGAGACGTATATAGATCTAATCTTCATGGGAATTAGAAAAAGACAAGGTCTCCTGAGAAAATTAAGATCATGAGGAGCTTGGGGGAGGGTTTAAAGGGAGTGGAGAGTCAGGGAGGGGAACATAGAAAAATGTAGAGCTCAATAAAAAATATGTCTAAGAAAATTTAAAAAAGATAAGAAATCCATTCAAGCCAAACATGAATCATCTTCATAATTCAAACCATAAGTGACTTATAGATCATGATTGACTGTACATTTGGAATAATTGCAAGTAGTTGAAAGTATTAATTATTTAGCATAGAATAAAACATTTAATACAAGAAAAATACAATGAGATAAGGGAGAAGAATAGGTGTAAGATATGATGACTAAAGATTCCACACATATGAAATTGTCAGTTGATAAGTAAAATATTTTTAAAATGGTAAAATCATTATAAAAGAAAAACCCTGAAGGAAGAGAGAATGTGATTTTTGGCTACTCTATCACAAGTCAAAATCTTGTCAAAAGTCTTGACATGAGGCAGAAAAAAATGAATCAGTGAACCACAAACAGAACTCCCTAAGAAGATGCATAGATGTAGCCAACTGATAAGTGATACTGAAAGATGATAAGGAAATACTGAATAACAGTTTTTAGGAAAATGATTCTTTTAAAAAATGGAATAACTCTTTTAACTCCTTATTCAATTGATTTCTGGTATATTATTCATTTGTTTCTGTGTCAGGGACTAGCTTAGACAAAAATACCACTTCCCAGGATAGGGGCATGGGGATTAGAAGAGTAGTAAAATGCGTGAAAACTTGAATGAAAATAATAAAACAAAAGATATAGGATAGTACCAGAAAAGAGGTCAGGTGAATACCGAAATCTGTCTGTATTCAATTTTCCATATACTTTTATACCCCAATACAACAGAGAGAAGAAGACAAAAGACTGCTTTAACATGAAACAAAAAACAGCTAGAACAGTTACTTGCTTCAAAACTTAACATATCAAATCATTAGCATCACGTTGTTTAGGCAGTGAACCCACCCTAGACCAAATATCCTGCAGGCAGCCACTCCTAAGGTCAAACCTCCAGTTTCAAAAGAAGGAGCAGAGTATGCTTGAATTTCCTGACTTTTGATCGGGGGAGGGGGGAGTGAATCTACCTGCATGGGAATCTTAATGTCAACCAAGCAACCAAGCAACCACACCCTAGGACAGCATGTGTAGCCCTGGTTATTGTAAACAATTTTGAGCAACTTCAAACTCTGTGATCTTTCAACGAGGTGGAAATTGGCTCACATTTTTGGGCCTCCACAATTCCATAAGGATGAGACTTCATATTTTATAATAACAGAAAGGAAGTTTAAAATTTTGTCAGAAGAAATTTATTTAATGAAAGGAAATTCATGCAGGAAAAAAACAACAGATTATTTTCATGCATATTTACATATGCATTATAGAACAATGATAAAGAAAAGAGGCCAGTGACATGAGAGTTGGTAGGCACTGAAAGGGTTAGGAAGAAGATAGGAGGGTAGATAATTATGCAATTTTATTTCAGTATATTATTAAAAACACACAAAACAAGATCAGATAATACCAATTATTGATGATGCAAGAAGTACTTTAAATACTATTTCTACCACAATGAAGGCACATCATTTCCAATCATTTTGATGCAAGAAAGGAATTCATTTGACAATGTAAATAAAATACAAGACCAATGAGAATCTTTTGAGACAACAGAAAAACTAAGATGTCCATGAAAAGCAGTCTACGTGAATGTAATCTGCCAGCGTCATCTGATAAATAAAGATGACTTCATTTCTCCTAGTTGGATTTTTTAAAATCTTTTGTTACAAAGCACTTTTCCATTTAGAGAAAATTTTTCAAAGAAAGAAAAATGCATTGTTCACAGACACTATAGATGAGGCAGATGAATCATTAACTCATATTATAAGATACCTTTTTGGTTTGTGGAGAAGAATAATAAAGAAAATGTAGGTTATTTTAGAGCAAAATAATATTCACAAGATGATCGAGTGATCTTTATGGCCAATGATAAGATATAGTCCTTAGCCAAGTTGTCAGAAAGTGCTCAAAAGTAGTAATACTTCTACTATGGCTAAACATACAAATCCATCACTTCCTATGTGTGTATTAACCCCATAACTGAGATCATGGGGTGTGGCCCTGGCTGGTCACACACTCCTATCATTCTTCCTAGAACTTTGCAGCATTTACTACCCTCATGTACAGATTGCATTTAACTGGTTGACAAAATAACATCTGTATGTTATTTTGTATTATAAATGAATCTCAAATGACTAATATCAGTTTACAGAAAGCAAGTCATTTAAATGTAAGTATATTGAAATCAGAAACTGCTAATGTGAATCTGCCATCTATAGGTAAGGAGTCTTTCAAATTTTGTGTTGATAATTTTATCTAATATTTTTTAATCTGAATTCCCTTTTTTACCTGGAATACAATGTGGGTTGGATCAGTCTAGAAATATACAAATTGTATTTTTTCAATCATATATGATTTTTCTATAATATAAAACCCTCAGAGTAAGTTCTGAGAAGACATTAAATATAAAACTGGGCAGCTCCAACCAAACATGGGTGGCCTTTCAAAATTTGATTCATTCAGTATGTACCTAGACTGCAGCAGAATCTGAAATCAGTGGTTTCTGAAATTGATATAAAATATACAAAGATTCCATGTATTTTTTTTTATGAGCAAACAAGTACATTCCAAAAGAGCAGTTTGGGCTACATAAATAGGTCTTTCTGGTCAGATATACTTAATGCAAGAAGTTGGTAAGAAATCAAAATTAAGGCCAAGAGCTTCCTCAGTTAAGTGCAGACCTATGCTCTTTGTTTTGGCTTCCTTGTTAGCTCTCTCCAGTTAATTGGGTTGTCTTGTTCTGAACTGGTACACTAAGGAGACATTCCCCTGATCGTTTTGGAGCAATCATATATTTTTTGACACTCTTAAGAGTTCTAACCTATGACTGAGGCCGGGGTGCAGGGTAATTTAGGTGCAGTAAAGGCAGGAGAAGGAGAAGGTGAAATTGGCTGAGGTTTTGCGACTTGACTTTAGCTCTTCACAAATGCTTAGAAAATTGGAATTCTATGACTTTGCCAGCGTTAGATTCATTATATTGCTCAGTGATTAAGCACAATGTTTAAGCTGAGCTCTCACTGTTATGTAAAGTGCCTCGGGGGCAGCTCTAAATTGCAGATTTTCTATGCTTTTCTCTCTGCGAGATTCTGAACTCCTATAGATAATAGTCTTTGAACAAAGCTTCTGTATGTAAAATAGATTTTATAGCCCATATTTGATGAAAAGTATAGTCACAAAAGTATTCTTTTAAAAGGCATCACTCTGTGCCAGAAATTTTATATAAGCCACTTAGTCTATGCCTAAATTCTCACAAAACAAACTGAGATAGAAATAGATAGATGTTCACTGGGTAGAGTGAGTCTGGTACTTGGCAACAATGATGCTCATTGCAAGCATCTGTGGCAGCATGAAGGGTACAGTTTTAGTCCTCTAACTGAACTGTGATTCCTGGCTTCCAAACAATATCCAATGCAGTACTTTTATTCATAGCAGAATGTAATAATGCCATAGACTATAACCAAGAAACAACAGAATATATATATATATATGTATATATATATATATAGCATATGCATGATCTTTTGAGGAAAATAATTGGTCAGATATTCCAAATCTGAATCAAAGAGTTCCAAATAACAGGAAAACCATTGAATGTCCATGCTTTACTCACAGTATTTTTAATACTTGATACATAAAATATGTTAAAGGCCTGGAAAGATGCATCTCCAATGAGATTTATAAAATGTAACAACATATTAAATAAAAATTAAAAATGAAAAACTTCCTCTGATAACAAACTGGCATATTTTCTACTAATCAATAAATTGAGTGAAGTATTAAAACAGTTGTTAGTCTCTTTGACATGAGAAGGTACTCTGCAGTCTAAGGACAGAGAAACATAAACACCAACAAAGCCTCAAAATCCTCAACCTGGCATGGTGATGCACGCCTTTAATCCCAGTACACAGGAGACAGAGGCAAGTGGATCTCTGTGAGTGAAGGCCAGCATGGTCTACAAGAGCTAGTTCAAGGGCAGGCTCCAAAGCTACAGAGAAATCCTGTCTCAACAAACTAAAAACAAAAAAACAAAAACAAAACACAACAAAACAAAATCCTCAACCTACAATCTGTCCTGCCTGCAAGATGTTCTGGGGCAATGGTGGTGCAGAACTTGTGCTAGTGGTCAGTCAATGACTGGTTTAATTTTAGGCACACCTCACAAGAGGAATCCCATACCCTATACTTCCTAGATAGCCAGTAATCGGAGGCTGGAGAGCCTAGAGATCTGGGAAAGAACCAAACACAACTGCTGAAAACCAAACTAAAACAATAAAAACCCAGAAAGCAACTTCCATAATCACTCTAAAGCAAAGTACAAAAAGGGGCTGTATGTTAATGACATTTTAAAAACTCTAGAGGAAAAGAGGTCAGTGTTAGCCACTTGACAGTTTTCAATTCAACTTGTACCTTCAGAGGTTCCAAAAGTAGCGAAACAAAAGGCCCACAGGCAGATCTCCTGTAAGCAAAACGGAACTTTGTGGTGGTGTCACATCATATATCCCATCAGCGGGGCTTGCTGACTGTCAACCATGCTGCACACCATTGAAGTTAGTTTGTAGAGATGCGGAGCACTTTAAATTCCAAGAGAATGTAGGCTGCAGGGAATAGGCTTAAGTTACCGTACACATCCTTGTGATGAAACTATGGAGTGTGATGCCCTCTGCGCTGGTTGTTTGCCCTGGTGTACACATTTCTACACAATAATACACTTCTTCAAATAAATAATTACCCATTGTCTTAGTTATCCATTCATCATGGTGAGCAAATACCTACAAAAAAGCAATTTAAGAAATAAAAGATGTACTCTCGCCCACACTTTTAGTTCTTCTAGGAAGTGATGTTATAGCCGGGAAGAACAGGGTAATTTTCCTGTAGGACACAAAGACAGTACAAGGAGATCTACAGGGGTTCAGGCCGAGCTACAGCACACAAGATATTCCTCACAAATCACTGCTGACTTGTGCTAACAGAGTAATATTAGTTCGAATGAGTCAATACAACTGCCTCAACAAGACCTGAAAAATGACTATACGAATTGAATTGTGAAGAGGAATGGGGGAGATCTTTCTTGGTTTCAATCTCTGATGAAGAGGTAGATGCAGTTAGCAAACGCTGAGAGGGTGAAAATATGTTTTTCACAAAGGATGAGTTCCTTTAATGGTAACTTCACCCCCAGTGATCGTGTATACATATAAGCACACTAAACATATTCAGATGCTTGGGTTTATATGTTTGTATAAAATAATAAGAGTTATAGAATGAATTTGGGAGCAAATATGGGAAATTAGATGAAGGAGAGGAAGGGGGTATTATGTAACTATGCTTTAACTTTTAGAAAACTGAAAAAAGAAAGAAGGCCTAATAGAAATATTTATAGGATTAGGTTGTTCCCAATTCTATGAAAGTTTGAAGGAATGCCCTCCATGATTTCCATTTTTGAAAGCAGAACCATGTATAGCGGTGCAAATATAGTTTATTAAACGAAGTATAACTCTGGCTACACACATCATGGTGTATTTTCATTTTAAACAGTGAGATTTTCGACTTTAAGGAAAGATTAACTGGATTTTATTGAGGATAGTCATATGTAAAATTTTACATGATGTGGAGTTTGGATCACAGTTTCCTCCTCCATGTATTGTCTCCTGCATACCAAAACACACGTGCACACACATATGTATCTATGAAAACATGTACACATCCACTCACATAACACACATTACACAGACACCAAATGTTTCATATTCTTATCTTTTGACTACTAAGAAATCAAGGCATGGTCTGGTTTTATTCCCTCTTTAAACTGTTTAAATTTCTGTTTTGAACCAATGTGCTATTGTTAAGAGTTAGTATATTTCTTTTCCTTGCCCTTATTTACAATGTGGGTCCATGTATGTAATGGCTTTGTACTGGGAATTTTTTTGAATTGCTGAATAATTAAATTTCAATTTTGAAAGGATAGAAATTAATACTTGCAGAACTATGAATTTCTGTTGCTATGAGAAATACATGGGAATTTAAGTGAAATGAGAGAGCTGATTAAATTTTTAAAGGAGATGGTAAAGCAGTAAAAAGGAATAAGGAGATATTAAGGTAAAGTCACACACATTATGGACCGCAAAAAAAAAAATAAGTGGTAAAAAAAAAAGTGATGGTCTCATTCTTTGGGGGACTTACCCTCACAACCACAAGACTTAAAACTCAGCCCATTTTCTCAAAAGTTTCAGCTCTTCCAGGTATTGCCAAACTGAGAGCTAACACATTACTCATTTTAGAAACTATAACAAACACATATTACCTATTTCAGATACAATAGCTTAGAATGTTATATATGATAATAAATGACTATATTTCTTTTTTAGATCTTTTTAAGAAATTTGGTTTTCTGTTTTTGTTATTTTTCTCCTCTATGGAGGGTATAATCTCATAGAGAACCTAGATCAGTCATGAATTTGCCTTGGAGGACACCTTGGATTTCTGATTTTCCTGACTACATCTCACCTTCCAGTGCTGGGCTTATATGCCTGTATCACTATCCTAGTTTCTGTAGTTAAGTTTTTATTAGTACAGTTGGAATGTTTATGTTTAAATAATAATAATATTTACTTTTTCATGTTTTAGTATTGAGGTTGATTTAATTTTTTACATGTTTTAATTTAAAACTGTTTTTCAATCCCTAGGACAAATATTTGTTTTAATTAAAAAGATGTATAATATATTATATATAGGTTTTAATTTACAAGTTTTTTAAAGATCAGAGTGATTTAATATAAATATTTTCATATTTTAATAAAAACTATACTTCTACATACAGCACGGATTGAACATAATTTATACATTTGAATTCTAGTTTCAAGCATTGTTTTTTATGGTGTTAGAAATGAAGCGACAGCTCTTGCCTTCCCCCAGTGTCTCAGTAGAACAGTACTGCTCAAAATCCTACCATCGCAAAGAAGCAGAAGTTCCCAGAGGGGTGCACAGAAGGATTTTGCCTTTTCTAAAACTATTTCCAAGCAATAAGCCTTGAATAATATAAATTCTACTTTTTCCCAAGGACATTATGATGGCTTTATATTTTACTGCATTTGAAGGAATGAAGAAATAAACTGAAAGGCAGTCTTAAAGGATTTTAAAAGTTGTCTTAATGTTTCCCAACCACACACACTTCATATCATATACAGAACAGCGAGTTCTCAAGGAGCTCTAACGCTGTCTGAATCTCACTGATAAATGGGGAAAAACAAGGTCTGTGAACTTTGTCAGTTTTGGGGGGGATATTGATCCTTGATAATGTTTTAGCTGCCACAAAACAAAACAGGATCAGACTTTAATCCTTAAAACAATATAATGTTCCAAAATAATATTTGTAAATTGTAGCAAGATTTCTGTGTCTCTGCACAGAACCATATTGGATTAGGGCAGAATGAGGTGGACAAAAAATAAGAAGTAGAGAGTTAACGCAGTTGAATCTATGTGGAATTCATAAATGCTTTCAGTGAAGACAGAGATCATTGAGGAACAAGTCAGCTTGATTTTGCTGTGTTGCTTTCACCCTTTTCTATATCCTGTTATGGTCAGAACTCTCCTTTGTGGGTTCTGTTCTTGGAGACCTCAGAGTTCTCTGTTCAGTTTGGGCTTTGACTCTATGCACTGCGTATTTACTATGCACAGCTCTTTTAATAAACTTTGAAAAAGCAGTATAATTTGAAACTTTCACCCACTTCCTCTGGAATTATTTGTATTTTAAGGGTTGGTTTTAGTCCTAATAGGTCTGAATGTTAGGCAAATACTGTCTATAAAACTGAGTTTTCTTATACTAACAAGGAAAGATAGTGTGGTGATTTCCTCTGTGCTACGGTTTGACAAGATCTTTATTTGACCGAAATCCTAAATGAACAAGAGCTAGAATAATGCATGACCAAATAGCTTGGGCATTTTGTTTGCTTTTTTTGACATATAGAAATAAAGATTACATTTATCAATTTCCCCAGGCCTTGTTTTTAAGATCACTATGTTTAATTTATTATTGGCATAATTGGTTCACCAACATTGCCATTCACACAGACACTGGAGTAATTTGGGCAAAATTTGAAGTTACATTCTTTCTTAAAATATCTCAGGATTTCTTTTTTTTTCAATTAATTTATTTTTAAACCATCTTTTTTTTCTTTCTTTTTTTTTTGTGTGTGTAGCCCAGGCTGGCCTCGAACTAGTGATCCTCATGCCTATGCCTCCTTCAGCAAATCCTACCGGTGTGCACCACCTCAACCGGCTAAACTACTATTTCTTATTTTACATGTCAATCCCAGTTCCTACGTTCTCCCCTCTTTATGCTTCCTCTACTTTCTCTCCCATCCCACCCCCTATCCACTTCTCAAAGAGGGTAAGACGTCCTATGTGGAGTTAGCAAAGTCTAAGCACAGGGCTTTGAGGCAGGATTATGGCTCTCCCCCCTACATCTAGGCTGAACAAGGTATCCCTCCAAAGAGAATGGGTTCCAATAAGCCTGAGCAGTAGAGATAAAGCCTAGTCTCACAGGCAGTGGCCCCTCAGTCTGCCCCAGTCACACAGCTGTCTCCCACATTCAGTGGGCCTAGTTTTGTCCTATGCTGGTTCACTTGCTGTCAGGCCAGATTTGGTTGGCTTCAATTAGCTCAGGTAAGCTGTTTCTGTGGGTATCCTCATCATGGCCTTGAGGTCTTTGTATTTTCACTCCTCCCACTCTTTGACTGGACTTTGTTAGATCAACCCAGTGCTCCACTGTGGATCTCTGCCTTTGCTTCCATCAGTTGCTGGATGAAGGTTTTATGGTGACATTTAAGATAGTCATGAATGCGACTTCAGGCACCCTCTCACTATTGTTTAGTGTCTTAGATGAGGTTACCTTTGTGTATTACTGGAAATTTTTCTAATGCCAGGTTTCTTGCTAGTTCCATAATGACTCATTCCATCAAGATATCTTTCCTTGTTCTCTGTCTCTGTCTTTTCCCTGACTCAACAATTCTATTCCCCAAAGTTCTCCTTTGCCTTCTCCTTCTCCCTGACTCAAAAATATTCAGTAGGGAGAAACTGTCTCAACATTTCAATATAATATACTAACTTCTTTTCTGTAGATTTTAGTATATGTCAGTATTGTCAAATGTGTAGAGATATTCAAGGTTCAATATATTTAAGACTTTTGTGAAGATTATATTTTACACTAATTATGTTTGCTCTACTATTGCCAAATGATTAACTAACAACATAACGTATTGTTAGTTGGAAAAATAATGTAACATCCCTTTTTGTAAATATTAGTAAACATTTTTCTCTCACCGTATATTTCTCTCTATTAATTTTTCTTTGAAAAAACACAAACAGGTAAGTACTCTGAAAATTAAAGGAGAGTCATTTCATTTCACCTAGATAAAAAAGTCCAGGGAAGATTAATTTCTAGCCAATATCAAAGAAAATATATGTATGATGGGTAGATGAAGAATGAAACTGCAACATAAGTTATAGTTTCGGGCTGATTTTAGAAGTAGAGAAGGGAGAGGTTTTCTATATGTCCTTAAAATTATAATCATATGTGTTTATTTTCACATAGTAATCAGTCTCTGCCTCCAGCTTTTCTAATCTTTCTTTTTGGTATGTTTTACATATTCTTTTGACATTAATGTTACAATGAAATCCTTAAGTAAGAATCTATGCAGTCAAGTAGATTATTAGTGAAGACCAGCAAGAGGATTTTAGCAAAGGACAATGCATTACTCATTACAATGGCTAAGATTACACATCTCACTCTAGAGAAAACTTCTCCACTTGGGCAGAAAAAAAATGTGAGCAGTTAGGCAGAGGTGTTCTATTGTGGTATGAAATTGGAAGGTACATAAAGAATTTTCTAGTGGGTGTTGTGCACCAAATAATGCATTTCCTGATCTTAGCTTTGCTATTAGTTATTCCCATTTTTTCTCCCTGTTCAGAATGTACCCTTCAATAGTTGCTCTGGGATAAACATAATTGCACCAAATATTTCTTCTTTGATGTGACATGCTATTAAGCTTTCTCAATAGAGTTTGAAACTACTGTTTTTGAACAGGATGAAATGATTGTTCTCTTAATTATGTTATGGGAGACTTGGAAACAGCCTTCCTACAGAAGCATGAATAGGATGAAGGCTTCTTGCCTGATGAGTGGGCATAGGCCTCACACAGTCTATTCAATGAGGAGATTGTCTGATGCTCTGGAGCCCATACTCATTCTGCAGCCTTCTGCACAGTCAGTTAACACACTTCCGCCTGTTAAGCCATCAAGTTGCCTGTTCTTCAAGCACATTCAGAGCCTATCTACCCAATGAACTCTTTTAACAGGTTTAGTTACCCTTTCTCCACCACCTGTATTCCACTGGGTAGCTTCTGGTTCTTTTGGAAATAATGTATATCTGCTACCTGTCCCTACTAGAAATCTGCTAAGTGTTGAATTTTATCTTTAAGGTCTTGGTTCAAATTTTCTGTTGTTCCTTGCTCAAATACTCTCCTGTGTTGAACTTCCTTCTATACTATTTTTGTCAGTTCCTGACCACAAACTTCCCCTCTTTAAGCTATCATATCATCCTGTTTCTTCTCCCAACAATATCAAGAACAGTAAAAGTTAATGTAGATTATATGAGGTATAAGAATATAGTGTAATCAGTTGTAAACTCTCTCAAGCCTTGTTACTTTTGTTTTTGCCTGCTATTTCTCATATATAAAACTGATAAAAGAAACCCCAAGTAAGACATTTTATGTATAGACTATTCCCGTATTACTAATCGGGGTGGTAAAAGAAACCCTCATTTTCTCCATTATCTGTGGTTTTTGGAATCTGGAGTAATTAACTTATAGAAAATTATCTGGCTATAAAATTTATTACTATTTGTTTGTCTAATGAAACAAAATCCAAGCCATAAAAATTTCTATTTCACAATTTTTGTTCAGAGAAATACCTTGTAGAGATGATTAAATTCAGCTACTACATGCACAATGATCCTTGCTATAAAGCATCTCAATATATTCCCCCCAGAAAGAACAACTGGAGACTACATCAAAGAGGAACACTCATTATTTTGCTTAATTTGTTAACTTAGAGTTTTGTTTTGGACATATTTCCTTAAATATATACTAAGCATTTTGCTAAATGTATAACAGCTAAATATTCATAGTGAGTTTATTAGTATAACTAAAATTAAAGGATTTACGAATCTTCAAATATTAGTTACATAGCCTATTGATGATAGAGACATACCTAATAGAGAAACAGTTAGAAATGAAACAAATTTGTTGTATAACCCACTATGTATTTAAAATTATGATGTGTTGAGAGCTGGAGAGATAGCTGAGCATTGAAGAAGGCTTGTGACTCTTGTAGAGAACTCAGGCTTTATTCTCTATAACCATGCAAGAAAGCTTCAAACTGCCTATAATTTCTGCTCTCCTTGATCCGGTGTCCTTTTTAAGCCTCCATTAGTATGCACACTAAAGTTCCTTTATCTATACAGGCATACATAAACACGTATTTTAAACACATAATGTTTTAAATCGTGTTGAGTCCTATAATATACCTGAAGTTTGATTTTGTCTGTTACCTCTTTTAAAAGCAAGGAAGATACCCAAGCAATTGTTAAAATATGTAGTTCAAATATCCAGAGAACCATTGAAACATTGAGGCAGTTCTTTAGCAAATTAATGAAGATATCACCTAGTTTTATTTCATTTCTCTGGTGAATAAATAGTGTTAAATTTATTAACAGTTCTACAGTGTTTAATATGCTGTGAGTAATTTTATTGCTGTAAAGTATTCTTTGCCTATGTCCCAGACAGCAAAACTTGGATCTGGGTACTTTCAATACATCTTTGTCTGTTTGTAGCAGATAAAGGAAAGGAGGGAAAAAGCCTGATTTCATGCAAATATGTAAGTACTTCTGACATTAAATATGTCCATTGTTTCTCTTCTTTTGATTTTGTGTCTCCCTATTAGGAATTATTAAATATTAAATATTAAATATCCCTATCAAGGAAATTCTCCAAATGTGCTGTCTTCATAGAATTTAGTGATTATCCTTACTAAAACTGAGCAAAAGCATGGTCAGCGGATGTAGAAATCTTGCAGACTCACCAAACCATACTAAGAGTCTACATTTAGAAAACTGAGTGATGGAAATAATGACTGAAGTTCTGAGAATTTTCCACCGCAGTGACAGATGTGCTGTGTGCACCAGTTGATTCATCTGCATGACCTTTCTTGAGCTTTTCACAGTCTAATCTTCCAGACTCCCAGGAGGAAGTGTGACTTGTCTATGTCCACTCCTCATCTTCCAAAAGATTCTAAGATTTTGTTAGTAATTTATTCATTTAAAAGTACACAGGCATTGGTGTTGGAAGTCCTTCTGTCTATGTGTTGCTTTTGTTGGTTAATGAAAAGGCAAGGTCTTGAGCAATGGTTCAGCAGTTGTAAGCACTAACCACTCCTCTCAAAGATCCACATGTAAGTTCCAGAATGTACAGGGTAGCTCAACTGTCTATATAATTTCACTTCTGGGGAATCTGATGCCCACTTCTAGACTTCACAGGTAAAAGACACATATGTGGGGCTCAGACATATATGCAGGCCAACTGCTTATACAAATAAAATAATGAGTTAATGAGAATATATTTATACAAGTACACAGAAATTATGTTGTTCACTAATATTTATTTAAGCAGCATGCCTTCTCATTTTATCTGGATCTAACCCAAATATTTCTTACAGTTCTGAAAACTCCCAGCAGTGAAACACAGGCTATATGATGACATAGTGTTTCTATTAGAGAAATATTGGAACATATTAATGAGTTTCTCCATTTACACTTAGGTACTTTCACTCTGTGAGACTTATAATTATTTGGGGAGCAACTATTAGCTGATGCAGCATAGCTATTAATTTTTAAAATGAATGTTTACAGCTTCTCTTAGGATTTACTTAAGAAATCTATAGCTAAATTAAAACCAAATCTCTTAGGATGTTTTGTCCTTCTTGGCCATTGTCTCTTAGAGGCCTGCTCTTTTTTGATGAGGAAAAACAGGGAGAGTTGATCTGGAAAAAAGGAGAGATTGTACAAGAGCTAGTCACAAGATGGAGGGTAAATTGAGGTTGAGATGTATTATATGAGAAAAAAATCTATTTCTAATAAAAATAAAAATGACGGCGGAGCTCTCCTGAATCCCGTCCCAGCCTTTATCCAGCTCAATCACATTCCTGGCCAGCAAGAGAGAGTGAACTTCTAGCAGACTTCCATTGGAGGAGTGGTGAGTTTTCTCCTGGCCAGAGGGCTTCTGCTAGGAGGAATTCAGCCTTTCCCCACACCCCTCGACAATCTGGTCACCAGGCAGAGGCGGCTCCTCCCTGCGGAGCTCTCCTGAATCCCATCCCAGACTTTATCCAGGAGAGAGTGAACTTCTAGCAGACTCCCATTGGAGGAGGGGTGAGTTTTCTCCTGGCCAGAGGGCTTTCTCTAGGAGGAATCCAGCCTTTCCCCGCCGCCCTCGACAATCTGGTCACCAGGCAGAGGCGACTCCTCCCTGCGGAGCTCTCCTGAATCCCGTCCCAGCCTTTACCCAGGTACACCTTCCTCTCTTCCCCCCTTCCCTCTGGGGCCACAAGATCTCCCCAGAGCAACTCCCTTGCTCGCTGGGCCTGGATTGTGAGTGCAACCCAGTAGTAGGGAGTGCCTGTGTTTCAATAGACTGCCTGAGGAAAGGCAGGCCTTCTGTCAGTGAATTCCCTGCCCAACAAGGGAACCTGACCTGGTACTAGAAGATCCAGTAGAGAGCATTTGAAGGAAGAGATGGGCAGACGCCAAGGCAAGAACTCCTCCAACAATCTAAAAAGCAACATGAAAACACCAGAACCCAATGACCCTACAATAGAAGGACTTGAACCTCTTAATTCAGAAGAAGCGGGAAAAAATGCCCTTATGAAAGCAATAGAGTCCCTTAAACAGGATATGAGTAACTCCCTTAAAGATCTGGATGAGAAGTATAACAAAAAGATTGAAGAAATGAGTAAAGAAATGGATGAAAAATATAAAAAAAACATCGAAGAAATGAGTAAATGCATGAATGATATACTGGGAAACCAAGAAAAAACAATCAAACAGGTAATGGAAACAGTTCAAGAATTGAAAACTGAAATGGAGGCAATGAAGAAAACACAAAACGAGGGCCGGCTGGATATGGAAAATCTAGGTAAACTAACAGAGACCACAGAATCAAGCATAACCAACAGGATAGAAGAGATGGAAGAACGAATCTCAGAGTCTGAAGATACCATAGAGAAAATAAATGCTCTGATCAAAGAAAACAGCAAATCCAACAAATTCTCATCACAAACATTCAAGAAATCTGGGACACAATAAAAAAACCAAATCTAAGAATAATAGGGATTGAAGAAGGAGAAGAACTGCAGATCAAAGGACCAGAAAATATATTCAACAAAATTATAGAAGAAAACTTTCCCAATCTAAAGAATGATATCCCTATGAAGGTTCAAGAAGCATACAGAACACTGAATAGGCTTGATAAAAAAAAAAAAACATCCCCTCGCCATATAATAATCAAAACACAAAACATACAGATTACAGAAAGAATATTAAGAGCTGCAAAAGAAAAAGGGCAAGTAACTTATAAAGGTAAACCTATCAGACTTACACCTGACTTCTCTATGGAAACCATGAAAGCCAGAAGGTCCTGGATAGAGGTACTGCAGAAACTAAGAGACCATGGATGCAAGCCCAGACTAATATACCCAGCCAAGCTATCATTCACTATCAATGGAGAAAACAAAATATCCCAAGATAAGAACAAATTTAAACAGTTCGCAGCCACAAACCCAGCCTTACAGAAAGTAATAGAAGGAAAATCGCAACCCAAGGAGTCCAACATTGCCAGCACTGCTTATAATAACTCAGACATCTAGCGACCCTTCACGAGCTTAACTCAAAGAAGGGACACATACAAACTCTATTAATCAAACAAACAAAAAATAATAATAACCGGAGTCAACAACCACTGGTCATTAATATCACTTAATATTAATGGACTCAATTCACCGATAAAAAGGCACAGACTAAGAGACTGGATACGAAAACAGGATCCAACATTCTGCTGTTTACAAGAAACACACCTCAACCACAAAGACAGATATTTACTCAGAGTAAAGGGTTGGGAAAAGGTTTTTCAA
The DNA here is from genome assembly GCF_982192425.1 of Myodes glareolus. NCBI lineage: Eukaryota > Metazoa > Chordata > Mammalia > Rodentia > Cricetidae > Myodes > Myodes glareolus. The sequence goes on along the minus strand of NC_142037.1, from coordinate 74,669,748 downwards.
GCAAACGGACCTAAGAAACAAGCAGTTGTGGCCATTCTAATCTCCAACAAAATTGACTTCAAACTAAAATCAATCAGAAGAGATGGAGATGGACATTTTATACTCATAACAGGAACAATTCATCAGGCAGAAGTCTCAATCCTGAATATCTACGCCCCTAATATAAAGCCTCCTACTTATGTAAAAGAAACACTTCTAGAACTCAAGGCAGTCATCAAACCACACACACTAATAGTAGGAGACTTCAACACTCCTCTCTCACCAATGGACAGGTCAATCAGACAGAAACCTGACAGAGAATTAAGAGAATTATTGGTGGTATTGAATCAAATGGACTTAACAGACATCTATAGAACATTCCACCCAAATAGGAAAGATTATACCTTCTTCTCTGCAGCTCAAGGAACCTTCTCAAAAATTGACCACATTATGGGTAACAAAACAAACTTCCACAGATAGAAAAAAATATTAGTAACCACCTGTGTCTTGTCAGACCACCATGGATTAAAGTTAGAATTCAAGAACAGTGCTAACCCCAGGAAGCCATCAAATTCATGGAAGTTGAACAGTCAACTACTGAATCACCCCTGGGTCAAGGAAGAAATAAAGAAAGAAATTAAAGTCTTCCTTGAATTTAATGAAAATAAAGACACAACATACTCAAACCTATGGGACACTATGAAAGCAGTGCTAAGAGGAAAGTTCATAGCACTAAGTGCCCAATTAAAGAAAACGGAGAAAGCACACATTGGAGACTTAACAGCACACTTGAAAGCTCTCGAAAAAAAAGAAGCTAATTCACCCAGGAGGAGTAGAAGACTGGAAATAATCAAACTGAGGGCTGAAATCAACAAAATAGAAATACAGAAAACAATCCAAAGAATCAATGAATCAAAAAGCTGGTTCTTGGAGAAAATCAACAAGATCGACAAACCCCTATCCAAATTAATCAAATGGCAGAGAGAGAACATGCAAATTAATAAGATCAGAAATGAAAAGGGGGACATAACCACAGACACAGAGGAAATCCAGAGAATCATTAGATCTTACTACGAAAATTTATATGCCACAAAGTTGGAAAATGTAAAAGAAATGGACATTTTTTTAGATAAGTACCATATACCAAAGTTGAACCAAGAACAGGTGAGCAATCTAAATAGACCTGTCAGTCGTGAAGAATTAGAAGCTGTTATTAAAAATCTCCCTACCAAAAAAAGCCCAGGACCAGATGGTTTCAATGCAGAATTC